>NC_135216.1:9126565-9281565 GCF_052324685.1 Brachyhypopomus gauderio
GCAAATGTTTAATGTATAGTTTAAGGAATGAATGAATAGACGCGCACAAACAACCAGCTTTACACCACTGAGCATCAAAAGAACATATAAAAGTTGTCTTAGTTGTACTGATATCGTTAAACGGAGCTAACAACAGTCGAGCTCACAGTAATCATTTCTTAATGGGAAGATCATCTGTTAATTGTCCTATTTGTTTCACAAAGATATTTCTTTGCTTCTCGGGGTATCTCGCGAAAAGATCGGAAGAATCATGTTTGCATACATTATGCTTATATATTATAAACATAAAAAGAGTGCTGGAGTTGCGCCTCTCCATCCAGCCCCGTGGAGATGAAATGCGTGTCCGCGGGTTTCCGAGCGCTTTAGTTTTGGCCGCCGTGTGATGTCCCCGTCTCGGACCAATCTCGTCCTGCTCTTTAATCTCTCCAGCATCTCTCTCTCTCTCTCTCTCTCTCTCTTCGTCCCACCCCCTCCGCTCTTCTAGCTGGCTGGCGCCGAGTCCCTCTCCGGATGTTCCGAGGTGCGCGCGTCCCAGAGCGCGCGATATAAAGCCTCCGCTGACCGACGGCGCGCGCGAAAGCTCCTGTCCTGCGTCTGGGAGGACTTACAGCGCGAGGCGTCGACCAGCTCGAGACTTCTCACATGACTGCTGTGAACCGAGCATCACCACTCTGAATGATGAGAGCGCTTCCTCGCCCTTTGTCTGGATTAACGCCCATGTAATCGCTCGTTTGCGCTCCCTCCCTACCTGTGTCCAAGTGTAAATCGGTTTGTGTGGTCATGGGGTCTGTAATTGCGTTTTTATCTATGCTGAAGGTCTTAATCGTTCTCTAAAGCGGATACCACCTGGATCTATGTTCCTCAAAGACAAAAGAAACAGCGAAGGGAAATTAGTGGAAGTTTGAGATCAAGGAGGATGCGGGCTACATGTTGGTGCGCCGTCTTTCTCCTCACTCCGACGGTCTATCTGGTAAGTGCATTCTCTGTTGGTATTCTTCATTCCTAGACTTTATTTAAGGAGATAAAAAAACAGGTCTATCAGATTTACTGAAATAAGATTAAATGTTTTGAAGCTGTACTTTTAGTGTTTGCACGTTACTGTAAGTATATATGCAGACTAAACCAACAGTAATGTGATGTGTCTCTTTTCAGAGGAGAAATACAACTTTTCTATTTTCTCTAACCTTTCAAAGCAGCCTCGATTTAATAGCATGGCCATTAAGTAGGCGTAAGAACATATTTACTCTTACAATTGGTGACTTTGTTCATGCAACATTTGGAAAAATAACTTGACTTAAAATTGATATGTTTTGACTCTTTCCAAACATGTTATAACGTTTTTTGAAAAGCTCAGAATTTAATTTTTATGGTGCGCTGTGACGTGAAAATTGAAAAAAAAGTTATTATGAGGGTTAGACTCATGGGGGCGCCACAATAAACGAAAATAGTGGCGGATCTCTAAGTACTGTTCGGACGCGGTTCGGCCTTGCTAAGCCTTTCTCCGATGTTGAATACTCTCGTCTCATGGGCCTTATAAGAAGATGAGGCCCAAGGAAAATGATAACAACAATAATAGATCGATTTAATTAAATTGTTTTTATAAACGATGCTGATTTATTAGTGAATAACCGCGTGTTTTCCTTAAACTCAGTAAGCGTGCGTACATTAACAAGGTAAACTAACAGGAGGCAAAATTAACTCAGTTATTGATTAGGGTAAACTGTAAATGTGTGTCATATATGTTATGTGTTATTCCCGTGAACGATTCTGTTAGAATTACAGGTGAGTTAGAGAGCTTGTACTTTATTACTTTCGAAAAGATTTGGCCACCTTCCTAGGAACCATGCTCGTGTAGCATGTAGCTAGTATGATAATTTACTCCAAAAGCAGCTGTGTATAGGTGAAACTATATTTTAAGTTTCTCTCTCTCCTCTCTCTCTCTCTCTCTCTCTCTCTCTCTCTCTCTCTCACACACACACACACACACACACACACACACACAAACGCACGAACACTTTCAGCGGGTGTTTTTTTCCTAAACTGCAGTATTACAGTAGTAGCATATACCAGTTATATATATAAGAGCTTATATTTCATTTTCACAAATTCAGTAAAATTCGTCTTGTTGCTATTGTAATTCAGGATAGTGTTTCTCTAAATTCCATTAATCATTCAACAGTTTAGTTTGTTATAACAAGTAAACTAATTCAGAAAACATTAGTTATTATTTTGGTATTTTTATTACTAAGGATCACAGTGATAATAAGAGACTTTGAATGACAATACGCACAAGACAAATAAAACGTGAAAGTGTATTCACGTAATGGGCGAATTGCTATGGCTATATTTTTCGAACTGAAGGCAAATTTAATGAAGAAGACCTTGCAAATCGTCACACAGGTATCATTTTAATTGGGTTGGCGCCGCATTATTACCTTTGCAAAAAATGTAAGGTCAGTTTGTAAAATAATGAAAGGACATTGTTTAATCCCATGTAATGTAAAAGAAACGACCACATGCAGGTATAGTCAATGTCTACAGTAATTCAAACTGATGTCCACAAATAGGACAGTCTGTGCTTAGGACCACTGATCCAGACTTTGGCATTGTCCCATTATGTCAGTCCCTCCTCGTCCAGCTCATTGCAGAGTTTTAGACATTTCAAAGCCTCTTATCTGGACAAGATATGAGAGAAGATGTGGAGTAATCCCTCCGGCTGGGCCACTATCTCTTATCAGTGTACTTAGTGCTATGAGCTCTTCCAGTCATCTTTATGCTGTCTGGTTCTCAGAGATATTTTTTCCAGAAATAAATTATATACTTCTAAAAAAAAACCAGGCAAACAGGAAAAATACATTAAAGAAATGGCATTTTCTTTCTTTCTCTCTTTCTTCCTCTTTCATTTGAATTACTGTCACTTACATTAAAGGAAAGTGAGACAGCATTAATCTAGCACTTTATACTGCCTTAAAATATGTACTTTACACTTTTTTTTCATTTTAAAAGGGTTAACTATTTCTCTTTCTATTTTATTACATTTCATTAATGTTGTCATTATTTTTTAAGCGATTTGCATTCACTTGTACTGTAGATACGTTTCATCTTAAACATCCAGCATTAATCAGGTGAAAAAAGTAATGTTGAAAAAGTATGTTCATGTACAATTTTCAGAAGACATTTTTTTTGTTCACACGTGCAGGTAATATACAAAAACAAATCCAGCAACAATAATTAAAATAATTCTATAGAATGTAAAATAATTTGTAGTATGCACAATTTTGAGGGTTTTTTTAACCATTGTCCTTTTTGGTCTTTATCCTAACACGGATTTCAGTACCGTGGACAGATACCAAAAAAAAAAAACTAAACAAATTATTACGCTCCTTAAGTCGAATAGTTCGCGTTCTTTCTTTCTTTCTTTCTTTCTTTCTTTCTTTCTTTCTTTCTTTCTTTCTTTCTTTCAAAATGAAATACATTTGATCTCCAGTCTTTACATCAAACTCTGAAATAAGCCTCGTAGTTTCGTGGTTAACTCCTGTGATCCGCGCATTGTTTGAAGGCTCATATTCGAGCTGGTTCTGTTTTCCGAATCGAGAGACTGGACTTCCAGTGTTGCAGTTATTTTATAACAAAGAAAACAGAACTGTGGAAGCGGGTGGTTTGTACTGGCATTACTTTTAAATGGTTAACTGGTGTCTTCATCTGATCTGTCTACACGTCGACTACTCGAATAAACAACCCAAAGACTCTTATTCGAAATCTGGTAACTGTCCGAGTGTCCAATTATCATTACACAATTAACGTTTGACATCAAGCCCGCAGTGTCCCTACCATGTAGCCATATATTCTTTTAACAGATTTCATTCGGTTAGTGAAACTTCAGTTCTTGTCTAACCTACGAGGATTAGAGTTGAACCCTGACGGTTTTATTTCGTCTTTAAGTCTCTTGTCTGTGCGTAAGCCTCTTGTCCGCTCCAACACGCCATGACCCCGATAAAGCAGAGCAGGCACGCGCCGCAGCAGGTGCGAAAAGCAGGTCTCGTGCGTTAGGAATGACGTAACACGACTACATCGTCGGTCCTACACGTAATTCAGCAACACTGCATAGTATTTTTTTTTTTATTAAATCAACGATTAAATAAATGGCGTGTAGAGAAATTAGCTACGCATTTACATAAACACGTTAAGATTTCCTTCTGGCGTTACTGAAATTTGACTTTCATAAAGTATTACCTTGCTAAAAGGATTGCCTTGTCTTGCAGTTTAGTAGTTTTTAATGTAAAAGGACAGCAGATACTGTACACATTAACAATCAGCATTAACTATTAAATGGCAGGGAGGAAACAACCTTCGGTGAAGGAGCATGCAGTAGACTTGATAATGTAATCACAATGTCATTGTTACATGTCTGTTTCCTAAACACAATCATAAAATTTATAAGGACATGTACACAGAATCGCCGCACAAATTCTCCACATTAAATAGCGTGAAGAGTGAAATCCCGGGCTTCTTCCATGCTTATTCAAGCACTCCGGCTGTTTGGAGGTGCTGCTTAGCTGACTAGTTCCACTCCACTTAAGACTTCATTGGAAAGCTGTGGCCAAGGTCTGCGCTAACCCACTTGAGTCTAATGCAAGGCCAAGCAGGTGTGAAATGACTTGTTCGGGTAAAATCCCTCAGCCTTTTGTGCATTAAAACCTCATCCGTGCTTCAGAAGGCACAAGCGCGGCTCTCCATCACCTGGGGAAACATCAGCACATGCGCTTTTCCTGTAGACAATCACTGTAATGGGGTTAAGTAGAAATGACAAGGCATAGCCTCAAATCACTCCCCAGAGAACCGTATATTAACCACTAGATCAGCAGTACAATTACAGGAACTTTCACAAAAGCTTTTAATGCCGGAATACTAATAATAATTGTCAGCACTCAGCCAACTTAAAGATAAAGGCCTGGTGAAGGAAGCATTGGAGGGACATTTACATAACATTACTTAGTCTTCGTGAAAAAAAAGAAACATAGCCGTTGAAGACCTTGGTAAAATTGACAGAAGATAGGGTGTGCAATACATTGAGTATAGCGGAGTGTCCATCAAAGCCCAGGTGTGTGTGGCTGTGGAGAGGAAGGCTCCATTCTGGGTGCTTGTGTCATATAAGTGTTATGGCTGAAGGATGTTAAACTGAGTGAAGTTATGCAGAGATGAATGAAGAGCAGGACAGTGTTTAGGCTATTTGTGGAACAGTGTAAGGTCTCTGCAAGCCTACATTCACACACACACACACACACACACACACACACACACACACACACACACACACACACACACACACACACACACACACACACACACACACGCCTGCATGCATGCAAGCATGTGCACGCACACAAACTCGCACACATTACTATTTAACATACTTGAGTTCAAATGAATTCCACAATCCATTTATCACAATCATTGCTCTTGTTAAGGGCATCTGTATCACAGTTAAGGACAATTGCATTATGTTAATGTATGAGAAGTACTGCAAGGAAGATCAACAAATAAAACTGTAAGTAATAAAATATGGATGAAGCATATATACACTCTACTTGCATTCCATGTAAGAACACACACACACACACACATATTCATACACACACACAGACACACCCACACACACACACACACACACACACACACACACATCTTGGCATGCTTGCAAGTGCATGTGCGCGCGTGCACACACACACACACACACACACACACACACACACACACACACACACACACACACACACACACACACACACACACACACTGCTGACTCTGTAAAAATCAACCTTCAAAAGAGGTTTATGGTCCAACAGGTTATAGCGGGTTATGGTTATCCCTTAAGTTTGAGGTCGGAATTAATATTTCCATGGGTGTATGTGTGGATAATATATGGTCTTGTGTGAGAAATGAAGAATGCCACTGTAGGGTTGATATTTGAATAAATCCTCTAATTCAATCTTTAGCAGTATATCTACTATTCCACACAGATTTTGGTATCAGTGAATGAACAACTCAGGGAACCTTTGAATGAGCTTTGCTTTTTGGGTGACTGTTCCCTGGCAACACATCATGTGAAACTAACCTGATAAACCTTATATTATTTGTCTCATTTGTCTGTGTTAAAGCTAGTTATTGTTGACGAGTTATTCCTATTTGTTACTCTGTGAAATCTCCTTAATTAATTAATGTTTGCATGTTTCTTCATTGGTCTGTTAGTTTGTTTATCACTTTAAGATTTACACTTTCCTGTGACCATCTGTCCTCAACCCCCAGTGTCTGACTTTCGTGGGACCCTTATCCCACGCACATGTGAAAACACACACACACACACACACACACACACACACACACACACACACACACACACACACACACACACACACACACACACACACACACACACACACACACACACACACACACACAGGGGGACAGGGAGACACACAGACAAAAATAGAGGGTGAGAGACAGACAAAGAGCAGAAAGATTCAACATGAGGTAGAGGTAAGACAAGGTTAGTTTGATTAATGACTACAGTCTCCATTCTCCCCTTCACAAACTCCTCCTGAAATTCAATCACACTCACAGTTCAGAGTTCAGAGGTCACAGCTCACTGGAATTCCACTGGATTTGGAAAACCATACCACAGAAGGACCTAAACCTCTCAAAGGGTAGATTTTTTCATCCTCACTATTTATAGCAGCATTCTCTCAGCCCTTTGCCTTCAATACCCTCCTGATAGGTGCTCCTTCAAAGTAGCAACTGAAGCTACAGAGACTCATAACTTCTATTCATGTGTTTAAGAGGCGAGAATTGGGGAAATGCATTCAAAATGTTGGAGATGGTGGATTATTCCACACACAGAGGAGCTTCATTTGTAGAACTGCCATCTGCTGTCGTTACTTGAATTCAACTCAATTCATATCCACATATTTGCGTGCAAGCATACAAAACCAAGAGACATTTGAATCTTAGAAAAAGAAAATATGAGTTCTTTCAGTATGTGCTGTTTACATGAAACCTACCTGGTCTGGTCTATTCTGGGAGCAATATATCAAAATAGCTTAGCAACAGACAAGGTCTTAAGGCTACTCTTCAGGGATGAGTGAGGAAGCTCAGAGTCCTGCTGTGACCATCAGTATTCAGTGTCTGGCTTTGTTCTTCTCTAAGTATTCTACGCTACACATTTCTATCTTGTCCTCTCTGAAGGAGAACTACATCAAATTCAGGACAGAAAGAGTGGGATCAGATTAATATCGAAACCCCTTTTATTTGGCATATATTTAATCTGGGTCTATATACCTTAAAGTGGCTACAAACCATGTTTGCAGGTCTTTATAACTTCCGTCTGACTAATCAGGGGACTAATACTCCCCTTTACTGTTAATGCCACACCCTCCTTCCAAACGACTCTCCAAAGTGCCCTTAGCCCAGCCTTCTGTGTGCTGTTAGAGCATGCACAACCCAAAGGGGCAGGCAGGACAGACCGCCTCTTGGTAGAGAAGTCAACTGCTCAGTTAGTACAAGTGGACTGAAGTGATATATTTATGCTGCTGATTACAAAGACCAGGTCAGAGTTTTTTTTTTTTTCATTTTCTGAGCACGTTTAGTAATACAAACCAGCATGTGAAACCAAACTCAGATCTGTAAATCACACATATGTTTGTTATAAGTTATAGTTAAGATAATATACTGTATACCCCTGTGTTACACAAATTTTCAACGGTATAAAATGTAATGTATTATGGTAATGCAAGTTACTGTAATATGTTAATAGAAAAGTTTGTAAAAAAGACTTTTAGAGATCATTTTGGATTTTGCATAAGTTTGTGGTGTGGCTAAACTGATTGGCCTGTTTTTCTGATGTATGTAGACTTTGGCCCCTGGCAGGCTCCTCTCTGCAGAACTGCCATGGCTCTCATGAGTCATGGTTGACTTTACACCTCCTTTTTTAAAAGTCCTTGCAATTGTTCAATTTCTTAAAATAAAAATATCTTTCTGCAGAGGGAGGCCAATTTTCTTATCATAACTGCTAAAGTCATAGAATTATCCCTTCAGGAAATGTCACAATGTTCCATTTGGTACCAAATATACCAGCAGTGATGGAGCTGTTTCTGAAGGTATATATGCCTGTCATTTTTAGCCTCTAACTGCTAGTACAGAGCTCTGTCATCCACATCATGCAACACTCGTAGTGTCTGTGGACCCCATTCTATAAATTGGTACTTGGCATTAATAACGTCTTAACTGGGCTTTGATGAATTACCAGTGACCTTAAAGTTACTGCATAAAAAAGCCAGTAGTATATATATATATATATATATATATATATATATATATATATATATATATATATATATATATATATATATATATATATATAATTATATATATATATAATCCATATTTAAAATATGTCTCTTTTTAAATGTTGCTGATTACAAGTTTTTGATTTTTATACATATCTTTTTACTGAAAATGATATTTTATGATGCTTGTTGATTGATATTGATAATCAACATATTGATTTTGAACCTATAAGACTTTTCATTGTGATCTTGTTTTTATAAAAATCAAAGCAAATCTGTTACTTTCAAGTGTGTGTGTGTGTGTGTGTGTGTGTGTGTGTGTGTGTGTGTGTGTGTGTGTGTGTGTGTGTGTGTGTGTGTTGGAGAAGGCGTACATGCATGTTTATGAGCATCAGTCACATTTCCATCTGAAGTACTCTGTTGTTAGTTTTATTGTAGCTGTCAGTCAATAAGTGATACATTCATACGTTTCTGTCACGGGAGAAGCTGGGAGAGAGAGCGGGAGAACACTTGTGTGGCATGTGAACACTGCAGACCTGTTAACAAGAAGAAAAGACCAATCAGAGTGCTTGTCACTCCTCATTCGTTGGATGACAATATTACATTTCATGGCTCGTCCCAGGAGATTTCTGTCTTATTGATTTCGAGAATTACATTTTTTTCTTCTCTTTCTCTGGCCGTGTGAGCTCAGTGCCAGTGCAGGATACTGAGGAAAGTGTTCAGGTGAGAAGAGGAGACATTCATGGACAGAGCTGTGCGGGAGGGACATGAGAGAGGGGACACATAGGACAGAGAGCTCAGGTACTTGGACTGATAGCTGCCAGTCATTGTCATGATAAGATCTGCCCTGTTGACTAAAGTATTAAGGTGGTAGAGACAGACGCTGAATAGGAACTGGGAGCTATCAAGTGTCATTATGTCTTACCCATTCTCTCCTTCCCTCTCTCTCTCTCTCTCTCTTTCTCTCTCTCCCTCTCTCACTTATTTCCTGCCAGTGCTCATGCTCAGACTTCTTCTTTGTGCCTGAATATGCACGTGCGGTTCTTTGTGATTATACGCATGTGTATGTTTGTGTGAGCGCACAGTGCAGAGGTACACAGCGGCACCTAATCACAAAGTTACCACCGTGGTACATTATTGGGGTCCGCACATTTACATTAGGCTCATTAGACCCGGGAAAGCTCTGGGTGTTCCAGAGTGCCTTTCATCCTCTGCCCTGTTTTAAGGACACGTCATCGGTAAGTGTTTTGTGTTCCAGGAACCATAATGGTCCTTTTCATAGATTTCTTTTATCTCACTCCTTATGCATTACAGCATTGTGTTGAAACACTGTAATTAATGACACACATTGCAGTTCTGATACTTGTTATGTTTGATCCAGGGTTTTTATCCGGAGAATAACGTGGGTTAACTCATTTGTATTCAGTTTTACTATTTATTCATGTTTGCCAGGAGAAACACCATTGCTCTGCGCTAATATGACACGCATGTCCTTCCATTTTGTAACGATCTGCACGGGGCAGAACAGGGAGGCGGACACAAGCGCTGAGGAGAGCGAGATTTATTAATGGAAATTCCAAAGGCAGAGTCGAAGTCACGGGCATGGGTCATATCGGGAAGGCAGTCAGAACACGAAATGTACAAAGGCATAGAATACGGACAAGGAAAACAACAAAGCAGACTAACTCAGGGAGGACAGGCAAAATACAAGGAACACAGGTAACAAAGCGCAAACTACAAACGGCAGTACTCACACAGAACAGGTTTTGACAAAAAGACCGATACAGACACGGGAGACACAGGGACTATTATACACGGAACTAAACTAGGGACAGGTGATGACAATGACACTGGGGCGTGGCAACAAACAAGGAAACACGAAGACAAACGAGCAGGGCGGGACAAACAGGCAGGGAACACGGACATGAGGGAACCCAGAGTGACAGCTAGGAGAGGGGGCGTAGCCGCACGTGACAGAACCCCCCCTCAAAGCGTGCCACTCCGGGGCACGCAAGGGCAGACAGGACAGGGAACCAGACTAGGACAAGACAGGGAACCACGGAACACGGCGAGGGACAGGGACAGCAGACACGGGACGGACCGGAGGGACAGGACCAGACAAAATAGGACGGGGGACCTGGGACACGGCAGGGACTGGAGACAGGGAGACAGGCCAAGAGCTGGGCCGGGACACGGCATGACACGGGACACAGGGGGGCAGGACAGGGCCAGGGCGAGGCACAGGAGCAGGACTGGACCGGACAGGACTGGGGACAGACACTGGAGCGGGGCCAGGGGACAGGGCAGAGGTAAACACTGAGGCAAACACGGCCTGGACGATGGTGACGGGGACAGGAACAAGGTGGGTAACAACTAGGGGAACAGACACGGGGACCGGGACAGAGACGACACCACAGGAAACAGACACAGGAACAGGAACATGGACACGAACAGACACAACCACGGGGACAGGGACCAAAACAAAACCAGGGATGGGACCAGGGAGCAAGGGGAACACGGGCAACGGAACATAGGAGGCACATGGCGGAGCAGGGGGAACACAAAGTCCATGCCCAACAGGGGGCAGCACAGTCTCTCGGGGCACAGGCGCGGCCGGGCGGCGGGCAGCGGGCACAGGCGCGGCCGGGCGGCGGGCAGCGGGCACAGGCGCGGCCGGGCGGCGGGCAGCGGGCACAGGCGCGGCCGGGCGGCGGGCAGCGGGCACAGGCGTGGCCGGGCGGCGGGCAGCGGGCACAGGCGCAGCCGGGCGGCGGGCAGCGGGCACAGGCGCAGCCGGGCGGCGGGCAGCGGGCACAGGCGCAGCCGGGCGGCGGGCAGCGGGAACAGGCAGGGTCCGCTGGCGGGCAGCGGGAACAGGCAGGGTCCGCTGGCGGGCAGCGGGAACAGGCAGGGTCCGCTGGCGGGCAGCGGGAACAGGCAGGGTCCGCTGGCGGGCAGCGGGAACAGGCAGGGTCCGCTGGCGGGCAGCGGGAACAGGAACCGGCGTGGACGACCCCTCCTGGGTCGCGGGGACAGGAACCGGCGTGGACGACCCCTCCTGGGTCGCGGGGACAGGAACCGGCGTGAACGACCTCTCCTGGGTCGCGGGGACAGGAACCGGCATGGACGACCTCTCCAGGGTCGCGGGGACAGGAACCGGCGTGGACGACCCCTCCAGGGTCGCGGGGACAGGAACCGGCGTGGACGACCCCTCCAGGGTCGCGGGGACAGGAACCGGCGTGGACGACCCCTCCAGGGTCGCGGGGACAGGAACCGGCGTGGACTGCCGACGGGCAGCGGGGACAGGAATCCGAGGTGAGGAGATGCACTCGGGGGGCGGAGCCACCAAGCCGACGTCCTCGGGGGGCGGAACCGCCAAGCCGACATCCTCGGGGGGCGGAACCGCCAAGCCGACGTCCTCGGGGGGCGGAACCGCCAAGCCGACGTCCTCGGGGGGCGGAACCGCCAAGCCGACGTCCTCGGGGGGCGGAACCGCCAAGCCGACGTCCTCGGGGGGCGGAACCGCCAAGCCGACGTCCTCGGGGGGCGGAACCGCCAAGCCGACGTCCTCGGGGGGCGGAGCCACCATACTGACGTCATCGGGGGGCGTGTCCGCCAAGCCGACGTCCTCGGGGGGCGGAGCCACCATACTGACGTCATCGGGGGGCGTGTCCGCCAAGCCAACGTCCTCGGGGGGCGGAGCCACCATACTGACGTCATCGGGGGGCGTGTCCGCCCAGCCGACGTGGCTTGTACTCCCCCCCAAAAAATACTTGGGGGTGTCGTGTGGAGTAGCCGGCGGGATCAGCGGTGGTAGGTCCTCTTCCTCAGGGTCCGGGTTGAGCCTGGAAGAACACACAGACACAGAAGCCCCTCGGCGGCTCTCTCTGCGACGGCTCCGCCTCCTCTGAGGCGTCGGGAGCTCGCAGAAGTCATCGAGAGCCAACCGAGGGTTTAGCAAACGCCAGTCTGTGCACTCAATCCGTCTGCCCGCGACTTGTACTATAGGTTTCTCCTCCCTATAGTGATCAAGCCGGGCAGACACGTAGCGCTCAACAGGAGTCTCGACGCGAAAGCCAGTCGAAACCGAAAGTGACTGGGCTTTCGTTGGTGCGCGTCGAGACTTCCGTGTTCCCACAGCGCCAGGGGAATTTCTGTCTCTGGTTCGTTCACGCTGCGATATCGGAGAGTTGAACTGGACCGAACCAGCCAACATCTCATCACAGCGATTAAACTCACCAGAGTCTCGCTCCCTCGCTGTGTCCTTGTAGGATCGGTCTTTATGTAACGATCTGCACGGGGCAGAACAGGGAGGCGGACACAAGCGCTGAGGAGAGCGAGATTTATTAATGGAAATTCCAAAGGCAGAGTCGAAGTCACGGGCATGGGTCATATCGGGAAGGCAGTCAGAACACGAAATGTACAAAGGCATAGAATACGGACAAGGAAAACAACAAAGCAGACTAACTCAGGGAGGACAGGCAAAATACAAGGAACACAGGTAACAAAGCGCAAACTACAAACGGCAGTACTCACACAGAACAGGTTTTGACAAAAAGACCGATACAGACACGGGAGACACAGGGACTATTATACACGGAACTAAACTAGGGACAGGTGATGACAATGACACTGGGGCGTGGCAACAAACAAGGAAACACGAAGACAAACGAGCAGGGCGGGACAAACAGGCAGGGAACACGGACATGAGGGAACCCAGAGTGACAGCTAGGAGAGGGGGCGTAGCCGCACGTGACACATTTACAGACATTTTAAATGAAGACTAAGCCCTACTTAGATCAGCCCTTCAGCGTTTGGACACTGATTCAGATTTTTTACCTGATTGCAAAACAAATACAGCTTATAAGACACCTAACAGATTTATACTGTTGTAGCCCAAATATGAAAGAGTTTCTCACCCGCTGTGTGAATTGATTCGGTATGGGCGTGAACCTTACGTTCATGCTTCTAATCGGTGTGTTTGTTTCCTGCAGTTCTCGGTTGTCCCAGTCGTCTTTCTCACGAGCTAATGTCTTCACCTCGGGCGCTCAGACTTCGGTATCAGACTGAGCCACAGAACGTGCTTAGCATGACTTGCCCTGACGTAACCGTTACATCCATCTGGAGTTCGTGTGTGTTTGATGGACCTGCCGTGTACTGTAGCTGCACTCATAGCTGCACTAGCACATTATTCCCATTACTAGAAGTGCAACAACACAACAGTTGTGGTTTAAGAGGCCTGTGTATTTCTTTCTTGTAGGTTTCCACTGACAAAAGCACATCTCAAAATTAATTCAACAGTCGAATAATTCAACTGTCTGGGATTGGTGATATTGGTGAGCAATAATGACGTACCCAACTATTTATAGTGACGTGATCACATTCAAGCTTGATTCACTTAGACTCTTCAGCAGGCTGGGGCCACTGCAAGCATGTGTGTTCATCAGGAATCTGACCCATAAGACATGCACCAGGTCTCACTGTGTGCAGACCACTGTCAGCCAGACTTCAGGCAATGGGAAATTCTTTTATCTCCACTGGGCCTTCCAAAAATCTTTTGACTGACTGTGTCACAGTCATGAAAATGCTTACAAATATAATATAATAAAACAATATTTTTAGTGAAGTTAATATGGCATTTAATAACTCTTGACCCCCCTCCCCCCCAGACATCCTGAGGTGTCTGTTTTAATTAGGGAGGTGTGCTGTCCTCTGTGTGGATGAGGGAGTATTTATCAGATCGATTGGAGATGATGGGGGTAGTGAGGGGTGGAGTGGCGTGGCATTGTGATAGATGCTCTCTGTTCCCCTAGTGGTGCGTGAGGACTGCTAATCTGTCAGCTCTCAAAAGTCATTACTTAAAACATTAGTCTGCTTCATAGCAGTGGGCTCTCAGCTACAGACAGCCAAGCACAAGCTCCCACAATGCCTCCGTGGGGAGTACGCTACAAAATGGTATGAAATGGTCCGCTTGTGTGTGTGTGTGTGTGTGTGTGTGTGTGTGTGTGTGTGTGTGTGTGTGTGTGTGTTTAAGTGAGAAAAGGGCATGATGGTATACGGATGATGTTTTGTCGTTGTCTTTACCTTTTACTAGATTGTTTGACCCTAGTCTTTGTTTGGATTTCTAAGGTGTGTATACCAGCACATGATCTGGTATCACAATCTTCACCTCAGACAACAATATAACTACCTAACTAGTTAACCACGTAACTAAGAAAACAAACAAACAAACAAATGTGCTTGTAATAACTAAAAACACATTTTTGATTAATAAAAATAATCATTAGAATGTAAACTCCTAAATTCTATTCTAACTCAACTATATTCCCACACACTGATTCCCATGGTATTGCATTTATTTTAGCTGTCTATGGTTGTCTGAAGGAATCAGGGAGTCCAAGTGACCCAGTGTCTGATGGTAAAATGGCTGTCATGAAGGCCTTCTCTTTCTCGTGTGGTTTCTGTCATCAAACCATCTTCCTGCATAAGACACTGAAGGTTCACCTCAGTCTCTTTCACATAACATAACACAGGTAGCAGCAGAAATCATTTGATGTTTTCTGTCAAGACTCTTTGAACTAGACTGATGTTGATGACATTTCTTCAGAGTCAACATGCAGATTCATCCATCTGATAATTTAACTTGACATTTTTCAATTTCTTTCCTAAAACTGCATTTTCACACCAGTCTACAGTCTCCCACTGGGCTCTGAATTATTACTGACAGCACCCATAAACTACTGCATGTTTTTAAATGGTTGCATTTCTCTTTAAGGAAATCTTTTAAAGTAAATCTAGTGTTGAAATGGCTTTACTCCTCGTGATGTGTTTTCTGAAATTCTGTATGAATTGCCTGTCCTGAGACATCAGACGTCTGAAATATCGCTGATTAAATATCCACCATCTTCCCTGTCTGTGCGACTCTCTCCCTCACAATCACAAACACACACACACACACACACACACACACACACACACACACACACACACACACACACACACACACACACACACATACACATACACACACACACACACACACACACACACACACACACACACACACACACACACACACACACAAATAAATCCGCTAGAGAAATCTGTAAACTATTGACTATACAAAATCCTCTGTGAATGGCTCAAGCGCTAAAGCCATTGCCAAACAACCCCGGTATTAATTGAATGGGTTTATGGCCAGGAAGGCTTTCAGAGTCAGCACAAATGTATTATTAGTCACATAAATGGGTAATGTCAAGCATGGGCATGTGTGTGCATGTTTCCTGCTTTGTAATAGTCATTTAATGAGGAGGAAGTCCAGTTGAAGTGGCAGGTTTGGGGGGGGGGGGGTGCTATCAGCTACCATGTTGAGGGTCATACTCAAGCACCGCCCCCTGTGATATCACCACCGATCCTCAGCCACACTGAATCACACCACGTGGCCTGTAGAAGATAACGAGATGGTCCTCTTAACCTGTTTTACCCTGTGCCCTTTCATACGAACTCATATCCACACTTAGGCTCTACTTGCATAATAAGAGAAATAACGTATTTGAATATGTTCTGTGTGTCTCGGCCTGTGTGTGTAGTTACGCGAACGTACGCCATACGCATAAATCTGCTCATGCGCGAAATTTTATTTTGATTAAAATGCATTTGATTAGGCAAAACCTGTACCCACAGACGAATTCCTTTTTTTAAGTTTAGCATTTCATTATTTATTCTATTGGTGCTCCATCGGGCTCCAAACCTCTGATCAGTCTCGATATATTCCAGCAGAGCTGGACCACTAGTGCCTTTCCAAGAAGAAGAGAGAAATGGTACTTCTGTGCGTGTCTGTGCTACTCCAGGGCCTGCTTTGATGTGCTATTAGTCTGTGAAAGTACATTAGACCAATGGGACAGTGTGTCTTACCAAGTAATACTTAGTAATCAGAGCAGTGGATAACCCAGAAGGGGGTTTTGAAATTAGTTTTATAATCTCCACTTGACACAAATATATCCATTCCCTTTTAAATCAGGCCCTGGGAGTGTGTGGGGAGATGGAGTACGAACACCTCTGCCATGCCACAGAAAAACAGTGATAAGAGAGATTTTACACCCCACGTCACTGCAATAACACGTTGGTAATTGGAGGGACATGATGTGGTACAAACTTATGTTGGATGGAGCTGGTCCACTGCTCAGAGTACTTCCATGCCTGGGACGTGTTCAGAACCTCTCATTATATACATAGTGAAGATATATGAGACATCTGCTGTCCTCCAGGATTTGTTTTATTTAAAAAGGTCCTTTAATAAAATGGAATAAGAAATGCACAATTCCTACTATACCTCTAGAGGATGTGAAGAATAGGGGTTATCTATCAAGGCAGTTTTTAAGCGGTGTGTATCAAGGAAGTATCTGGATGGAGAATGGCATTTTCTACCAGGAGAACGGAGACCAAACACAGATCCACCCTGCACGATTGGGTGAGATGATTCCAGTGCATTGTGGCACTATTTAAGGTTAAATCTAGCATACAGCACAGCATTTACTTTCATTTATGAAGCCGCTGTTTGTTTGCTCCTCCACATTAACTACACATCCTGCACAAATCCTGCATGTTCCTGTTCGCACTCTCCAGCTCTCTCAGACGGACTACTCCTCTCGCTGCCCTGTGCCTATATATACACACACATTCTCTCTCTCTCTCTCTCTCTCTCTCTCTCTCTCTCTCTCTCTCTATCTCTCTCACTCTCTCTCTCTCTTCCCCTGTCACTGATTGTCGATAATGTAAGCACCTTAGAATGGTGCAGCCAGTCAGTACAGAGTCAAACACTCTCATACATCATCAAGAATTCTATGTCCCAGCATGACAAGGATCCCTTGAGCATTAGCTGTGAAGTATAGGCTATTATACACACCTGTTCTTCCCATAAGGGGGTGGAGATGTGGAGATATCCAGGTATGGTAGAATTACTCAGGACTTCTGTTGAGTATTCAGCAAAAATACAAATTTTTTTTTACCTAATTCAGTGCATGCTTCTGGCAAACAAATTTTAAATCTATTTTACTGCAAAAAATATGCAGACGGTTATGACTATACATTTATGATTGTGCATACCTAGATCTGATTGTGTCAAAATTTATTTCTTTTCTCCTAATCTGTAACTCATCAGACAGTCAAATTAACCATATGTCCTGCTATTTGTAGTATGAAACAGTGAACTGAGAAGCTCTGAGAGACACGACTCCCCTTTTTACATAATTCCAGGGGGAAAGTGCATAAATTTACATTTAAACAGTTTCTATTTTTTTACCACATGAGTGGTTTTGGTCTGGACAATAAGCCAAAGGAAAAAAAAGGAAAAATGCAGATGAATTCTTTCAAATGTCTTCTTATTCAGAACGAATGCAGGGCATTATTTGCAAAGCCTCATGGATCTTCGGCGTTTCGCGTCTGCACTCTGGTTACCCCAGGCCTCCCCTCCTCGCCTGCTTCATCTATTTGCACTTCATTCATTTGCTGAATCTGGTGGCTGCAAATATTCTTTTGCTCAGATGAAAAGGGAAACAAGATTATAATTATGTTACAATAATAATAGAGCTCTCAGTCAAGAGCTACATCCCATACAAAAGCCCCTCTATCTCAGCAGCGGCTCTGTGATTAAATACATCACACTAACCCTCCAGTCACACCAGTGTGAAACAGTGTTCGAGGGATAGCGTCCCAGTACATGGTGTCGCGACACAGTCACATGACCTTATGACACCCCCCCCCCCCCCCCCCCCCTAAACATCACAACCCCTTCCAGCTGTTTCTCGGATACAGCAGCACTGGCTATAAAGTTCTGCAGGTTCTTTAAAAAAATTAAGAGCGAGATGCATTCAAACCTTCCACTCTCAGATAGGCTTGCTGTGTCTACTGATGTTGCCTTTAGCTAAGAGTACAATCCAGAGGGCAAGAGGTGAGAAGTGTTTAGATATTAGATATGGTAAGTTTGCCAAACTTATAGTGTATAGTACAGTGTCTGGCATGATTGTAATGCACAATTTATATTTTGTCAGCTGCCCGCTACCCTGATCAGTTTCTGTCCAGATGGTATTTTGGGTGGTGAACATTTCAGACACAGCAGTAACACTGATATGATAATGGCATAGCAGTGACGGCTCTGCTGCTGAGGGCCGGTACCCAGTGCAACCTTGAGTCTTTCCAGGTGTCAGCATCATTACCGGGATGTGAATGGTCAACCACCTAAAAACATCCGTCCAACACCAGAGGCGCGGACAAAAAAGAAATGCACAGTGGCTTTATTACAACATTTTCTCCTAAAGTGAATTTACATGCATAAACGTAGGTTGTGTTATTACCAAGCCCATCAAGAGCAAGTCATTGTTCTGTTATAGTGCATGCTGAGTCGGATTGGGGTTTTTAATTAGGCTGTGGCATAAATGGTCAGCTCTGTGGACGTGATGGGTAGGACAGTCTTTATATAGTCCCTTGTCACTGGAAGGCCTTGGGAAAATGAGCAGATTTAGTGTGCTTACTTTGAACGGCACAAACATGGCATGGTTTATCTCTGTGGAAAACCTCACTTGAGTTTGTCAGTCTCAGCCCTTCGGCAGGAAATTGCATTCGTTTAGTGTCTTCAGGATCTGGGCCCAATCCGCACTCATGCTGAGATTCTTTATGAATATGGCCCGGCCTCTATAGCAGTCACGCAGTCTGTATGTGCGATGGGCTGTGCTATATTAAATCTGCCGACTGCTCGGCAGACTGTGCGGGTTTCGCGGGCTCCAGAGCTGGGCTTCATTGTCCTGAACATGAAACTCATTCAGGGGTGAGTTTAAACCGGCGCAGACACACCACACAACTTGAATGGAAAGCAATTTAGAAAAGTGTAATTGGAGGGAAGTGATAACGTTGACTGTCTCAGGTTGCATTGCATCAATTTCATTAGGGACGTTTTTTAAATTTTTTTATTGTGGAACAGGGGTTAGATTTTTGAGCAGATGTAATATTCATCATGGGCACTTTTGTAGTTCACAGTTTTCCAGAGTATACTTTCACTTTTGCTCTTTTGAGTTTATATTTAACGTGTTTTTGTCTTGTTCTGTTTCCTTTCAAGGAGTAAATGTTTTCTAGTCTTGAGAACGCAGTCTGTTCTTGTTACTCACTCACTCCTTATCAGTCTCAGTCACAAACACACACACACACACCCCACACCCACCCCCCACACACACATGCACATAAACAAACACAAATGTCTTGCAGCAGAAATAAACTACACAAGGGAATCGTGTTGAGCTAGGAAATAAAGCTGTATGTTTGCTCTTCATTTCAGGTTTAATCCCACAATAGAAAAAAGAAAATTCTATGAATCTTGTTCAAACATTGGTGATTGTATTGTTTTGGCACTGTTTACATGAACAAATAAAGCCTCAATGCACTATCAGCATAGCTGCTTATCAGCCTCAGATTGGATTACTGCTGGTTTATCTGTCATGAAGAATGAGGATGAAATGAACCTGGAATGCATTTAGAACCGGGCTGAACCGGGCTCTTCCTCCACCTGCAGGTTGGAGCAGCACTGTCAGACACTGTAAACTGTAAGCGCCCTTGTCAATGGCCAGCCCTGCTGAACGTGAGCATATCGATCACTGGCGTTGAGTTAAATGCCCCTCGAGGGCATTATCATGATAGCGGTCTCTATCAGTCCTCCAGATGCCCATTCTACCTTCCTCTACGTCCCTGCCACACTCCCGTCCATCTCCCACCGCCAGAGTGCCATTACGGCCACAAATCAGTGCAGGACTGTATGAAAGCACCGGCGGTTCTGTAACACACAGCTGCACAAGCTCAGCTGGACACCCCTGTTCCCTGTCTGCCTGTTCAGGTTATTTGTGTCCTCTACCACTAAATCATATTGATTAAAGCTTGTCATGGATTTGAAATGAGGTCCTGTGGGGTCACTCGCAGCAGAAATGGCAGTTTATTGGATTACAGGCTTAATTTGATTTGAAACGAGGATCGTGCATTATAATGTGTGTCTTCCCGGAGAATACTCCACTCTTCACCTGACTCTTGAACCTCTCCAGGAGCCTGAGAAACACACAGCACCAATATTCCGCCAGACAAGACTGTCATTATCAAAAGGCTGAAGTCTGTCAAGCAATATTTTTGAGCAGGATTATTCATATTTTTCATTATATCTTGAGACTGTAGGTCAGTTCATTAAAATGCTGTTGGTGATGTTTCCAGTCAAAGTTCTAATAAGATTCTATCAGTAAGGCCAGATGTTAATATGCACATATATACATGGTCATCATGATCACTGAGGAGGTTATTTTTGGCAAATTATTTCGTGCAATAATAAAAAGCAGGTTCCCAAGGTACCCTTTGGTCTTTGTGACCTGAATTTCTGTAAGATGTTGCTATGACAGTTGCCACTTTATATTAAAAACACAGCTGGGTTTAAATGTGTGGATGCCTGTCTCACAGACAAGACAGTTGAATCTTCTGTCTTCCTGTCTCCTGTCTTTGTGCTACAGATCTCACAGTGTTTTCGTGATTTACCGCCTATAGAACTGTAATGATACACAAGGGACCGGGTCTGAAAATAAAGTAAAATAAATGTAACATAAAAATAATAAAGTAAAATAATAATAATAATAATAATAATTTTGAGAAGAGCCGCACGGCTTCATTTTATTGTATTATTCTGTCCCAAAATCTCATTAAGTGTGACACTAAAGATTAGTTCAGAGGGAGAGGAGTGGCGTGAAGGCAGCCACAAATAGCTGTGAGCGGCCGCGCGCTGCCTTTGTTTGCCATCATTAATTCCACCCTGGAGTGGCTCAGAGGAAGGCCCAGAGTCCGTGATCAGAAGAGGCCCGGATACGATAGGCAAACAGGTGCCCTCTCTCTGTAGCTGTCTCGCTCCCTCTCTCGCTCCCTCTCTCCCTCCGTTCCTCTCTCTCGCTGCGTATGCACTCTGCTTGTTCGCCTCCTTGCTTCTTAATTGGGGTGATTGGGCGGCAGGGCCATCTGCGCTGCTGACAAAGGAAGGCCTGCTTTGATTTATGGGGCCTCAGGACACATTAGTCTTGAGATTTCCCCAGCACATATCTGTGCTGAGAGCCTGACGTAGCACAAGGGAAAATTTGAATGTTGCTGCATATCCGACTAGGTGCTGCACTTCAGTTCGGTTTTATAGTAGATTCTCGTGTTTTAATAGCGTTTGGAGAAAGAGCGTGGACGTTGCCGCACAATGCCACGAATCGCGATGATACACTTTGAACAAGCTGTGCTGTTCTTAACATGGGTTGAAAGGACAACTTTAATTAAAAAATGAATAAACTGGATGTAATTTTACTTGTCTTACAAAGTTTATATCAAAATGAAAAGATGTCAGAGAATCAGTATGTTCCCTGCATACTAAGGCAGTATACGTATTGTCATTGTAATAATTAGCTCAATACAGAGTGCAGAGCTGTGGAAACCTTATGTAAACCTTAATGATAACACACTTTATTCACTACAAACTGTAGAATTTTAGGAGTGAAGCGAACTGGTTCTTATTTCACGCTGCCCGCTGAAGTGTAGTTGATATAAAACCCACGTGTGCTGTAAAATGTTGAAAACCCATTGAAAGGTGTCTTCTCTAGAATGTTAAAGTTTCAAACAAAGGCTCGTTAGTGTTCTGACGAGGATGAGGCGTTTACTTGTCACCCCCCCCCCCCCCCACCCCCCAAACACACACACACACACACACACGCACTCATTTTTATTTATTTATTTCTGGTGGACAAAAGAGCTTGCTTTAATGGTGCGCCTAACAGCCTCCTTCCAAGGCCATTAGGCGGTTCTAGTGTATGGCCACAGCGTGATATCCCAGTGCTGCGTAGCAGATGTCCACTGGGCCCGGTACAGCCCTGCTCCAGCCGCTCCTCCCGCACACCCGCACCTCCTTCGGCTGCTAATTGGCTAGCGCGCCGTGTCTCTGCACACGGGCGGCAGGGCCTGCACGCTGCTTCGTTAGCACTAGTGGGCTCAACTGGGCTCCATCTTCATTTTTCTCCTCTCCCTATTTTTTTTAGCTTTTCTCAGACTAAGCACAGCACGGGGAGTCTGGGTTAGGAGTGGGTCTGTCGGGAGGAGGTGTGCAGCCCAGACGGGGGGGGGGGTCCTTCTCCTCTGTCCTCCCGCTCCTGTGGAGGGAGGGAGGGGCCGCGCTCGGCTTTTGTCCGCGCGTAAACGGCAGCGACGGAACGGGAGGTGGAGAGGTGAGCGACCGTGAGCGCTCAGGGTCGCCCGTTTGCGGCAGCACGCGACACTGGAGACGCCGTAAGCACAACGGCCTTTGTTAGTCGACCTTCATCTGCCCTTCAACTTCAGCTGCCCTCAAGCCTCTAGGCTTCAGCGTCCGCTCCTCAACGGACGTTCCTGAGGGGCGTGAAGAGACACTCAGCACCACAACATCTTGATACCTTTGTGTCGCAGAACAATCATTTGTTGAATGCACCAGTAAGCAAAATGTGTTCTGACAGTGTGCTCAATAACATTATGTCAGAGGACGATATCTGTCACATCAGTAGTTACAATATGGTATGGCAGTGTTTGCCTGCCATACCATATGAGAAGTAACAAAATATGCTGCTAACTTGACATAGATTAACAGCCGATTTAATTAAATGCTACGTCCATTAAGTCATAACTAACCCCACCCTTTTGTGATGTATATAACGGGGGGGGGGGGGGGGGGGGGGGGGGTAAGGTGTGAACCCCATAAGACTCAAATCACATGCTCCACAGTGTTTTCAGAGCTGCGTGAAATATCATAAGACAGATGTGCTGGTTTCGTCGTGTGCCCTTGTGGTCCTCGTAGCTGGTGTGAGTCAAGTAATGTGATTGGCTGAGAAGATGCTAATTAATCACCATCTCATTTATATTCCATCCAACATTTTTGCACTGAGCTTGACTGGATGTGCATATGCTTACATGAACAGAACTTGCATATGCCTTTAGGGAACAACTTCTTGTCCTTGCTACACGCAGCAGTGTTGGCCACTGTGCTGGTGAAAACAAGCTCCATAACAGGAAACAGAAAGACTGCATTGTACAAGACTGCTACTCTAAATGTTCTATACAGCATCCTACCATGTGTGCATGTGTTTCGTTTCTTTTCTTAGAATGTAACCTACTGTAAGTTCAAATTTTTTTATGATGACACTATCTAGGAGGCTTTCCATGTCAAATGAAGATTTTATCCTATGTATGTTTTTATGACTTGAATGGCTATTTTAAACATCAGCAACTGAGCAAAATGCTTACAAATATAAATCTGACATAACGGCAGTCGGAACCCGAGATGGAGCGTAAATGCCAGCTAGAACTCTAATTGACTTATTGATGCATATTAATACCTTGATTAGTGGAAATTAATACTTAGATAGAAACACAAATGTGTGGCAATAGCATAATTGCATTTTCGAAATTAGCTCATGTAATTATTCCATTTAATCCACTAACTTTAATTACTGGAATCTGACTCGACTTTAGTGTGAAACAAATATCTTCTAATTTCTGCTTTTAGAATGGTTTATTGCAGCCATGCAGGTATATTTTTCTAATCACAATCAATTGACAGTGGGATCTAAACTGATTTTACAAAAACAGCTTTACCTGCAGCTTTACCTGCCACAGTCATTAAAAACATATTTAATCCAAGTAAGACAACCCTTCATGTCTTTGTGTGCTTGGTAAATATTGCCTGCATGTGGAATTCGTCCTCAGTTGTAATCGTGGAAATCGTGTGTGTACTTCCTGTCATGAGCACTGTACTGTTGACGATGAAGTATGTTTAGATTTTTTTTTTAGCAGGCGTGTGATATTCACAGTATTTATTGCGGTAGTTTTGATGAAGCCCTTGCTGTAAGGCGACACTGGTGATCTCGTTCGGGACGATGGCGCTCTGTGTGACTGCCTGGCCTTGGCAGGGCCTCGCAAAATGCACGCACATATACGCCACTACATAATATAAAAAATAAGCACCTGTCTGTCCGACAACGTGAAAGCATGCCGATACCTGACGACCCCGAACGAGAAGAGCTTGCGTTGTTCTGTCCAGTCTCCTGCGACCCCACTTTGTGCTGGTTCTGTAAGGAGAATCTGGGAACTGGGAGAATGGGCATTTTCCTCGGCACTGCTGCCCGGGCAGAGGCAGGGAGCCGGGCGGGAGGCATGCCCACGCTGACGCGGGGTGGCGGGGCTGCCCGAGGGAACCCAGCTGCTCACGCCTGGCTGCCTGTCAGCAGCTGAGGTGTGGGGGCATGGCCACGGCTCTTCCTTGCCCGTGTTTACCAGGTGCACTGTCCCCTCAGGTGGATACTGCATCTGGCTCTACACGAAGCCCTAGCAGACTGTCTGGCTCCCCGCCCAACAATGCCACAACAGACTGAAGCTCGCATTTACATAGCTGATATATTTACCGGCAAAACATTCATTGGAAAAGTGTTTTTTTTTTTCTATCCCTTTCTTAGGCTGTTGTGTGATAGGATACGCCCTCATTGTTTTGACACACGATGCATAAAAACATATACTGCTGACAATGAAACCATATTGTTGGTGGGCTTTTTTACATTATAGTTTCATCTAGTGGCTAATTAATAATTACAGGTATTGAATCAGGCAGAAAACGCAAGCTTACATGACATATGGCACAAAATAAAAATAAAAAACTAACAGGTTGAATCAGGCTGTAGAAAATGGCCTTTCTGTTGTCTGCTGTGTTTTCATTAGAAATTAAAGCTGTGGTACACACACCATCCTGCTTTTGTTAAGATCTATTTACTAGTGTCCATGCACTCATCACTTATGCAGTGAACTCGATGCAAAATTGCTCTTTCAAAGATGCTCGTTCAGTGAATGTATAGTTCCCTCCAGTTATTAGCCATAAATAATTGACTCAAGTCTTTAATTATGCTTCCCAAGCATGTACTCAGTGGCCATAAAACACACATCATTACCCTCTTTCAACATAGGCCAGGGCCTGACCAGCACATTATCCCAGGTGAGATGGAAAGTAATTGATCTTCATTATTATTACTTTTTTAATACTCTTTTCTTCAGAAAAATATTCAGCTCATGTCCCAGAACTTCTAATCAATATGAGCTGTGGGCAGTGCATTTAATGAACTATGTCTTCATAAAGACTATGTTAGAAGAACCTCTTAGATGATCTGTATTCCAGAGTGGTATTACAGATTAATCAGTTACACATACAGCTCTAATGTATTGCTCAAACGTGGCTCCTTTTGAGACTGAACACTTGAACTGGACCTTTATCCAACATTCCAACATTTGGAGTTTTATAGGTTGTTTATAGGTTGAAATGTGCAATTTCAAACAGCCTGAACGCTGGGTAATAATTGCTTCTGTTTTACTCTGTAAGTTCTTTAGGTGAGCTGGGCTGACCCACCCTTCTGTCCGGTGTTTCCCAGACCTCACGCTGACATGCGCTGTGAGGCAGTTCAGGAAGGGTCAGCCTGATTGGTTACGAAACCTTATTTTCTAACTATCGATCCCGGGGGCAGCCCGGGAGATGCAAAAACCTCAGCAAGACGGATCTGCTGTCACTTCTTACAGTAGAAATCAGGCAATCAATGTCACGGCGCCCGCCACGTGCTCTGTATGAACCTAATTCCACTCATTGGCACTAAATGTAGAGAACCCCGGGGGTTCATCCATCATCAATTCAAGGAGCACTCGCTGGTTAATAGCCTGCTCTTTACTCACTGAATGGCTGCCACCATTATCGGGTCGGGGCTGCCAGAGATGGCCCAGTCACCACTGCATAGCGCTGGGTGAGGAAAGGTGCGTGGAGGAGACACGCAAACGATGCTGCTCGGGTTCCGATCGCCATGTGCTTTTTTTTTTTTTTGCCCCCCCCCCCCCCCCCCCCCCCCCTTTTCCCTCATTCGCCACACTCTGTTCTATTTCCCAGATGGCTCCTGTCAGCTAATACTCTTCCAAATTGAAGCCTGCAGCTAGGATCGATTATCTCTTTTTCCCCTCCAAATCCATTTGATCTGTCTTTTTGGGTGGGAGAGACTTACATGCCCGAGTCGTTGGCGGAGGTCAATATCACTAGAATTGAAGATTAATATCTGCTAAAATTTCTCCTGGCGTGCAGCGCTAAATTAAATGCTTAGCTGTTTAATATCGTTTGTCATGGTGCTCCTTGAAGTCAAGGCAACTCAATAAACAATATCTTCCCTATTGTTCTCGTAGGTTTCAAGTGTTCACGGTTCCATCCCGGGGAAATCAGAGTTACTCAAGTCAGGGAGCCCGAAATCGACCTTAAAGCACATATGGACAGAGAGCAGTAAGGACTTGTCCATCAGTCGACTGCTGTCACAGACTCTGCAGGGGAAGGAGAATGCTACAGCGCTGGACCTGCGCTATGACACGCCCGAGCCCTACTCAGAGCAGGACCTCTGGGATTGGCTGAGGAACACCACTGACCTGCAGGACTCTCGACCCCGGGCCAAGCGGCGGCCCATGGTCAAGACGGGCAAGTTCAAGAAAATGTTCGGCTGGGGAGACTTCCACTCCAACATCAAAACAGTTAAGCTCAACCTCCTCATCACCGGCAAGATCGTCGACCACGGCAACGGCACCTTCAGCGTCTACTTCCGGCACAACTCCACGGGACAGGGGAACGTGTCCGTCAGCCTGGTCCCGCCCACCAAGATCGTGGAGTTCGATTTGACGGCGCAGCAGTCCGTCATCGATGCCAAGGATTCCAAATCCTTCAACTGTCGCATCGAATACGAGAAAGTCGAGAAGGGCTCAAAGAACATGCTCTGCAACTTCGACCCATCCAAGACATGCTTCCAGGAGCAGACCCAGAGCCACGTCTCCTGGCTTTGCTCGAAGCCCTTCAAAGTCATCTGCATCTACATCTCATTCTACAGCACCGACTACAAGCTGGTGCAGAAAGTGTGCCCAGACTATAATTACCACAGCGACACTCCCTACTTCCCTTCTGGCTGAAAACTGCCCCCGACGGCTCCGTGTGAAGGACAGCTGAGGGAAAGACGGGGTTCTCTCCCCACACGTCAACAAATATGTGTTTCTTGTATGATCTGAAACATGCCTAAGGTGTTTATTTAAATGTTTCAAATACATTTTTTTTTTGGTGCAAATGTTACAAAATGATCATTCTGAGGGCAAGGTTAACTTCTGCAGTACTTTTAATTTAATGTTTGGCTAATTCAGATTAGTTTGGTTGTTTCTATTTTAGATTTTTATGTTTTAATTAAATATTATATTGATTATTTTGTGTTATCACAGAGGTAGGGATAACATATTGAAATTTGATACCTACAATTATTATTATTATTATACATGTGGAAAAAACTTTTTTTTCTGGAAATTATATTTTCATTTCAAAATGCTGTGCTACAAATGTTTATTTACTTAATATACATTTAATATATGATGAAACACTGGTTTGTTATTTGGTTCTAAAACCCAATAACAATATGTGGAACCGAAGACATATTTTCTGCCAATAGTTCACCACAACAGAGGTGCAATTTGATGTCAAGACAAATCAGTTGTACAATTTCAAAATGAAATTTCCCATGTTTCACCGATCTGTCTGAGGTCTTTGAGCATCCCCAGAACTTGCTGAATTCTCTGTATTGGAGCCCAGAGACCTGGCTGTGGATGACCCAAAGATCTGATGATACACTTGTGGATGAGGAAGTGGTTTCTATTGCACATGAACTAGGGGCATGTTTTCTACATAAAAAAAGTGAACGTGATAAACCAAGCTGTTCCTCAGCTGTTCTGGCTATGTTCTAGTACTGTAATAATCCGGGATGGTTCAAACCTCACTGTCTCCTGTAGTGTTAACACGATCTAGCAGTGGTTGGAGGGCTTGTTCATTGCCATTATAATACACAGTAATGTATTCTATATCTTAGAGCTTAATTTATATGAATGGTTTGTATTGTACATAGTCAATCATGATGGAGCTGCTTCTGTATATGCCCTCATCCACTGTCTGATGGTCCCTTGCGCCTCCCCATCTTTCTGCCCCCCCCCCCATCCCATATATGTTTGTTCTTGGTTTCTCAGTCAAAGAAAATGATGTTGCTTATGTAGATGTGAATTCCATGAAACCTATGCTCTTGTACAGAAGCTGTAAAAGTTGTCAAAAAATATATAAGTACTTACCCCCTGTATTATCACGATTACTTTCAGGGTAAGTTGGGAGGGGAGAAGTATGTATGTGTGTGTGTGTGTGTGTGTGTGTTTGTGTGTGTGTGTATATTTATTTATTTTTTATTAAGGTTGACTTACCAGAAATCAAGTTCATCATAAAGAGATTTAGATGGCAATCTCAATGAATAATAATGGTAATAATAATCATATTTTAATCTAATTAACATACACAGAGCAGCACTGGATTCACACACTTTTTGTTGTAATACTGAATTTGTGTATATGCAGGCCGAGGACCAGTAAAACGTCTTTTTAAAGATTCCCCCCCCCCCCCCCCCACTTTTCATCCTTTATCCAGAACAACCCTCCATCTCTCTGAACAGGTTTGTTGTAATCTACCAAGGGTTCTGTTTATTTATATATTTATCCCCCCCCCTCAGATGGCTCATATTTCACTGCCAGCCAAAACTGGGGGGAAGGGGCGGGGATAATGGGAACAGTGGGCCAATGGCGTCTGTTCTGGGAGCCCACAGTGGCACCTGCCAGCGAATCCTCTGACTCTGCAGTTAGGATCAGCAGTCCCCTTTAAAGTGATTAGAGCCTCCGCTGGGAGGAATCCACTGTGTTTAGCTGGCTCGCAACTTATCAGTAATTAAAGAGGACGTCGGCTTTCTGTGTACGGTGGCTGTCCACAGGGGGGCTTCCATGGGCCTGTGCATTCTCAAGATCTTTCTGGTTTGCCCTGAATGCTCACTTGTCAAGATTCAAAATATGCATTTACCATTTAAACATGTATAGAAGATAGAGTGTTTGAAATGATTAATATACTATAGACCAGTGCATGGACGTAGTTTTGATTTCACAAGTGGGGGGGACACAACCTGGGGTGGCGAACTGTTAAGCGGGGGGGGGGGGGGGGGGGTGCTGCATGATCCTAGTGCTAGATTTGTCGCTATTTGGATATTGGTTTTTTTACCGTTAAAAAGTGGGGGGGACATGACTTTGTCACTACTTAAATATTTGGTTTTAACTGTAAAAACTGGGGGGGACCAAAACCGGCTTTTGAAAAAGTGGGGGGGACATGTCCCCCCCCGTCCCCCCCCAAAACTACGTCCGTGGACCAGTGGTTCCCAAACTTTTTCTGCCGTGCCCCCCTTTAGTAGATGAGAATATTTTTGCGCCCCCCCCCCCCTCCCTAATGACTAGGGATGCACCGATTCACGTTTTTCACTTTCGATACCCATTCATATCTATCTGAGGCTTGGTATCGGCCGATACTGATCCGATACCGATCTGATAAAACAGTGCTGAATCGACTTAAAACATTTTTTTTTTAAACACAGACATACTGAATTACAAGTTTATTGAAAACTCTGCACCAGTATAGCACACTTAAACACACATAAAAACATGTAAAAACAGCACAACTTGCATTTGTTCAGTCAGGGCAATTATGAATATAACATTGAATGTAAAATAAATAATACCAAAGAACCTGAAACTTACAAAAACAATAGGTTCACAACTTTGGTCAAACATGAAAAAAATAAACTGCAAGAAACCTTTGAAATGGTTCAAGAATTCTAAATATCATTTAAAATAAATAAGGAGATGAAATAAGAGAAACAGCAATACCTATGCGGCTAGTTTGCTAGCGTTGACATCACGCAGAGCACAAAGCATGTAACGGCCAGAAATATGTGTACTGTCTCTTTAAGGGAGCGAGTTGAGCGCGCGTATGGAATATTGTTGTTATTTAGCTTTCTGCCGTAGAAAACCACTGCTCTTTATTTTATCTTTATTTTATTTCTGTAAGTAACGCATTCAATGAGCTTTGGACAACTCACCAGTTCATGTATGAACAGTCAAGTAATGATGGAGCCCAGGTTTATTTTGGTTAACCAGCACATAAACGGACTAAGTGGAATAGCACCAGCGCGAGTACGAGTGAGTGATTCACCTCTTCTCTGTGTGCTTCGTGTTTCACTCGCCTGTTAACTGTCCAAGTTTTCTGTCCGTGTCGGAGTGTAACTCCGAAAAGCGTTACAAGCATAGAATTAGACTGAATAGATCTGTTTTAATGGATCGGTCACATTGTCACTGATACCCGATCTAGAATTTTTTCAGATATTAATATCGGAATCGGTGCATCCCTAATATTGACACATGTGCACGTTTTACTTTCAAGCTCCGCGCCCCCCCTGCAATAGCTCCGCGCCCCACCTAGGGGGCGCGCCCCCCACTTTGGGAACCACTGCTATAGACTATGATTTAGTATGGAGATAAGTTTTAGATTTCTTTACCATAGTAGCTTTCTAAAAGAATTAGCATTTAGGTTGTCTTTAGGTTGAAGTTTTTGCAAGAATGTCTGCATTTGTCATTGTTAGTTGTTACTAGTCAGATTCGTACATTTGCTCTGGTATTCATCTTTTACATTGAACTTTAACATACATTTCAATCTCTATTTAAGACAGTTGCTATTCTGCATTAATGCCAGAAGGTGTCAATATGCTCTGTCCTTTATGTATTCATTAATCATGAACATTTATTTTGAATTTTGACAAAAACTTATCTAGTCTAGCATATCTTCGAGCTGAGCTATGAGTAGGAATCATGGCTGTCGTCCTGTCCTCTCATTCATGTTGTCCTCTCATCCACGCTGTCCTCTCATCCACGTTATCCTCTCATCCACACTGTCCTTTCATCCACGTTGTCCTCTCATCCACACTGTCCTTTCATCTATATTGTCCTCTCACTCATTTTGTCCTGTCAACTGTGCTGTCTTGTCAATTACACGCTCAGCTTTCATGGTTAGGAGTTTCAATGAAACATTTTGAATCTCATCTGTGTCATCAAAACGTATTATACACAATCAATTAATATCAAGATGGGAATCTTGCTGTGTTGCAAATAGGAAAAGCATGAAATAATAATGCGTTCAATAAATGTCCCTGGTCCATCAACAGCCTCCCTCCTGTGAAAGAGTCAGAGAAAAGCTGCATTTCTCCCCTCTGGTGGGTCAGAACATTTCAATCTCAGAAACACACCCTGCAGCGGGCTCATAATTAAGTGATAGAATAAGCAAGCAGACTATTTATTCAATTATGCTGCAGCCTGATGCTCCCCAGCCACAATCCAGCTTCCTCTTCATTTATGGGCCTGACTATCACATGTTTCATTTGAACGTTCCTCTGCACAGATTACCTGCTAAACACTCCTGTGATGAATGCTTTTAATACCTCTAGATCAGCTTTAATAGTGTGCATACCCTTGTTAGCGTCTGGGTGTCTATCCCATGTTGGGGGGGGGGGGGGGGGGGGGTTGATAGACAGGATGAGAGATTTCTTTAAAATCAGGAGCTGTTTGAACAATAGGCTTTTGGTGCCTTGTCCAGTATTAAACTAGCCCTGCCAATATTCCATCCCCACTCTTGGCCCTTGCTTTTACCACCACAGAATTTCTGTTTTAATCAAAAGTGGAATGGAAATAGGACCTTGCATGCCTCTGGGATATTTTTCCATTAACCATTTTGACACATGACTGACTGTGGGGGATTATTGGTTTTTGAAGAACTATTAACAGCTGTACATTTGCATTTTAATACAGTTCTCCTCTACTACTAATGCAATTTTGCTTCTCAGTTTTGTTGCCGCCTTGTTCCTGGAGCAATTCACAGCAACAGCATAAAAAAGGCCCTTCGGGTTTAATCATTTTAATTGCCATGAAAAATTAGTTTTCATTAATCACTCCTGAATCTTAGTGACTGCACCATCATACCATTACAGCTGCTTCTAAAACGGATGCTCGTGCCTTCCTCAAAGTTTGCCACAGCTCCGACCAAGATTCCTATCGTAACTTGAAGTGCCTGAGCAGTGTTTCACGACACAACGAGGAAGGTAATCTTTTCTGTCATGCACTTTGCTCCTCACTTTTGAATTTTCCTTTTCAAGCATGACAACTGACATTTTGCACCTTCTAGAGTCCCTGCCCTGTTCCTGCCCTCTCCCATTAAATGCCACGTTTTTGTGCATAGCTTAATCCATCGCTTTCCACTGGCCACTCCCAAACAGCCCACGTTTTAGCTCTAACCCAATTCCCAACAAAACTCTACCAGACATCCAATGTTCCTGGCTGCTTGGTTCAGATCCCTTACCTACAGGAAACGTGCCTGCATGGTTGAAAGCGCACTGAAGGTCATACGTTTGACCTGTGAGAAGCTCATTCAGATGTTACGTTTCCCATGATTCTCGCGCGGGAGGGGGAAGGAACAGTTGAGGCGTGCTCTGCGGAAGAGCAGTAACCTTTAGTGAAGTACCTCTATTACCATCTCCTCTCCATACTCCCTCCGTCTCCTTCTCCTCCAGTGAGCAGGTGAACACGGCACATTAGACATCCCACATCAGGATCTCGTTTGAGTTTTCTCTCCAACACTCGCTAGCACCTTTAAACGGCTTCGAGTTCACTCGATCGTGTTCTTCCATCAGACGCATCACATGGCGTCCGGGTTCCGATCTCGTTCCGTGGCAGGAGGACGTGGGGTCCACTCGTCCCTGCTGTTTGCTTGGATGCACATTATAAATTCTGTCCCGCGGGCTATTGCTCCAGCTTTAAACAATTAAACTCTTAAGCAACTCAGGACCGCCCTCTCTCCGAAAATCTATTTAAAATAAATTGCTTGAGAAGTGAGAAAAGACAGAGCAGTAAAGGTTAGCTTCACTTTTAATAAACTAAACTTCCCTTGGGAGGCCTGGAGGCCAGTCTCAGTACTACCTAATATATACCTCTCACAGAGGTGTTTATTGTCCTTATTAAAACTTTAATAACACCACACACACACACACACACACACACACACACACACACACACACACACACACACACACACACACACACACACACACACACACAAAATAAAAACCCAAAAAACATTTTAATTAATGCAGATTGTATCTGAATGCACACATCCTGGGAGTGGTGGTGTAATGGCTGATAGCATATTTTGCTTTTTAATTATGTAAGACCATCATATGAATATGCATCACACCCTTATGTTTTAGCTTTTGTTCTTTGTTCCATATAACTTTAGATTTAACATTTCTTTTATTTGGATCAGTACTGTAACATTTCACCTCCTTGTGGTAGTAAAAGGAAATGTTACATTTCACTACGGTTCACTAAATTATTCTTTGCTAATTTATACTTTCCTGAATTTGTAAAATTCAGTGCAAAAATTGTAAAAAAATTGTTACCAGCTTTAACCCTTATAGCATTGACAGTTAAACATCTGGCTTACACAGATGAAGATTTAAATGTTTGAAAACAGTTTGTGTATTCTATTACATAAAATTATGGTTCCAGTTTCATGCCCCACTTATTTAAAATCTGTTTGCTCCCCAAATGTTTAATTACACTATTTTGAATCAGGCCTTTAGAGAAGGTTTGACTACATTAGAGTGTGTGGATTGGCACCATTGTGTGGTCTGCAATGAGCCATGTTATTTTTTTGCCTTGCAGTCACTCTTTTCAACGGGCTCGATTGTGTGCACAAATGTGTGAACACTTCACCGTATGATTCTGACTGGCTACACTCACTCATAAAGCTGAAAGACACAAATGTACTCAATAACACAGACAAATTAAAGCACCAATAAATGAGCAAAATCACTACAGCCTCACAAAATGTTAACAGTTTTATGTTAACGCGCAATGTTAAGTTGTTAGTTTTATGTAAAGTGTATGGAAGCCACGAGCTTGCTTGCCTCTTGCTGTGGATGATTGGGGTGAGTCTTCTTTTTTTGATGTCATGTAATTTTCCACATTAATGTTACAAATGTAACATTGCAATAGTATTTTATAATGTTACAATAGTATTTTTAAATGTGTAATGGAAAAAGCTATTCACTGGATCTTGCAGAAAACACACATCGTCTTTGCTTTCTTAACATTCATTCATAAAAATCTACTGCAAGCTACAATTTAAACATTGATTGAGAAACCTATATATAGATAATACTGTATCTGACCTATTTAAATGCAAATATTGATCGGGCCAAGGCACATAAAGGCAAAGCATGCAGTTACAATAATTCACTTTTAACAGAACACACATCTTGGGGCGACACAACCTTAAATGTGACCAGACCACTGCATTAAATTAGTCCACTTGACGGGTTAAAGGTCAGTTCATGGTTCATATGGTTAGCCCCCATCCCTTTTCAAGCAATCAAACAAATATTAGAGAGAGAGAGAGAGAGAGAGAGAGAGAGGTTCCATATACATTTACTGCCATCAGGCATGGTTTAAAGACATACATTGTCTTCTAAAAACCACAAAGAAATATCCTGCAGCTTTTAGTCAGGGTTATCATTTCTAAACAATGAGATGTAGGTCTTGTATTGAGACATACATTATATAGAGCTAACACTGTGAGGCAGGGGTGAAAGAGCTGTTTGGATTTGCACAGCACCATCTCAAAGCCTCCTGTAACAGGATTAATGTAGTCCCCAGCCATGCTGTTCCGCCTGGCAGAGGATCAATCGAAAAAAGGCAAGAGCATATTAAAAGGATTATAGATTAGCAATTAGATGTCTTTTGACTGGGGGAAGAAAAACTCTCATTGAAATGATGGAGGCTCCGTATTATAAGTCAGCAGTTCAGAAATAGCAAAAAAATAAAAAAAATAAAATTATAAATGTTTTTTAAAATGAGGTAAGTACACATACATACACATAGAAAGAGACTAAACCTCAGATGAACAGTACACAGAGAATGAAGAAATGACAGAGTGAAAGAGAAAAAGAAAGAGACAGTATTTGTTTGATATTGAGAAGGACGACCTGTAATTTTTTTAAGGATGCAGCGTATATTAACATAGCAACACTTCATCTTTACACTGTACATTGCTATTGACGTTTTTCGAGGGGATGTGAAAACGCGGTGGTACACGGATATCTCTCTGGACGTCTTTCAGTCAGCGTGGAATTATTGACATCACTCTGTAAGCACTTTTTTTTCTGTTTTGATTTTTTTTCTCTTCGGTGAATTTTGCAAACACTGCTCAAATCAACTTGTGAGGCAAGAACTGGAGTGTGTCCAATGTATATTGATCTGTGGTCCACCTTTCCTCAGATCTGGTACTGTTGCAGAATGCAGCATGCAAGTATGTCCACAAACAAATGGACTACTTCATTGGTTGTGACAGTTTCATTGTGTTTGATGGACAGGAACTAATTTCACCATTATACGCAAATACAAACAAAAGAATGGGACTGCATGAGTGCCTTATTAGAGCCAGGTGTTGTGCAAACCCTATAAATGCAAATAGGTCTCACTGTTCCCTGGTCTCAGAGTTCTCTTTTTTGGGATGGAGTAGTTCTCCTTCCTAAGTTAGCAAGACGTTAGCAATCACAGGGAATCAGAGGGAAAAACATGGATTCTTCAGTTCTTGGGAATGTTACTTGTGGCATCAAAAACTTTAAGCTGTTGAGCACTTTCCATAATAAGCAAGAAATCGTTGGTTATTTTTCATCTGGCTTGGCAATTTTTGTATAATTTTCTGCATGTGTTTTTCATAGGAAAGTACACATTCTGAAGTTAAAGATATTTTTACATAAATAAAGACATATTCACTTTGTACACTGACATCCTATCAATATTTCAATTAAGGATTGCAAAGTGTTGTATGAAAGCTGTACCTCAGGCTGTCGGCTCACACAGTGTGTGGGTCAAATGGTAGGATAACAGACAGATCTGAGCCTAGCTTTGCCTAGCAGGATGGAGAAAAGAGGGGGAAAGGAAGAGGGTAAAACCGAAGGGATATGGTGAGACCTCCTCCAGGTCACAGGCACAGGGAGTGGGGGAGTCAGGACAGCCGAGTCTGAGAGAGAAGGAGAGAGACCTTCAGCTTAAAAAAGCCACTTGGGAATGAGGCCTTCATCCATCAGCGCTCTTGCCGTGTGATGAGAGAGACTGAATGTAGCATAGCGAGACCGTGTAGACAGATATTTATCAAATGCTGAATTAATAGGCACCCTCTGCTCTCCTGCCGTGACAGGCTCATCACAGCGCTAGTATCAGCCTCTCCTCATCAGACGCCAGTGTCACCAGAGGGCCAGCCTCCACACGTTCATTCATCCCACCCCAGAGATGGAGTCATGAATCATCTTCATAGAAGCTCCACGCTGTCAACGGCGCCTTCAAATATGCATGCAGTAAATCGAATTTCCACATTCACTTTTGACGTGACCTGGGTCAGCATGACCTGTTGTTTCCTTTTGGGGGTGCTGGGGGGGGGGGGGGGGGGGGGGGGGGGGGGGGCTTCTCTATGTATTCTCGCTGGTAATGTCTGGGTGTTGTTACACCAAACAGTATTTTGGTGGGAGGGGTTTTTTGTATACTCACTGGTTTTGTCTGGGTGTGCTACAGAGATCAGTGTAGTGTCTGCCCTCGTGTTCCAACCAACTGGCTCCTTTTCCACTGATTGCTCTACTTCAGGAATACCCTTTTGTCCTGGGCCATTCCTGAAGGGTGGTGCTTTTTCTTAGGTTGTTCTCCGGGTGGCCAGCGTCATCAGTGAACTCCTGACAAAGTCCCAGCATGCATAATGGCTGCTGTCAGCATGGCTGAAAGGGGCACCGTGAAGAACTTCCTCTAGAGTCATCGTTATCATGTGTAAAGTCTAGTACTTATCCCTGTCACCTGTAATTAGCATCAATAGGGAGCAGCAACCGAGCGAAGACACTGTACTATGACATCCTGTCAAACGTTCTTTCTCCTCTCTCTCCGTTTCTCTCATAATTTCTCACTCTCTTCCTCTCCCTCTCCTTATTTTCTTTCTTTATGTCCCTCACTCATTTTGTATGTCCCTCTTTCGTTCACCAAAGAGAAGTCAATACTAAGTACATTTCAACAAAGCAGTTGAAGGTAAGTAAAGCACGTAAACTAAAACTTACTGGTTATCCAGGCAGGGCCCTTAGCCTCAGCATGTATTTCCTGGGCTCAATCTGGGCTCTGTGGATTATGCTAATGAGCAAACAAACAAAAAAGGTGTATGGCCAAGAGATACTTATCTCCCCAACAGTGAGTAATGGGGAAAAACTTTAGACTCTAACGGTACAACAAAATCCCTCATTTAGAAACACTCTTGGCTGTATCATGGCCTGTAATTGTAACAGAAATCAAGTTAATGTAATCACAGGACTTGGTAAAATGAAATTATGATTGTTTCTGGAGATTCCCCCAGTATTTTTCCTGGATTCAAGTTTCAACATCTGCGAGTCATCAGGAACGCCATAAGGCCTCCATCATTTATCCAGTTTATCCACACACAGTCTCATTTTGGATGCTCTTACCACTGTTTAATCAGACTACGGCGCACTGCAATAGTTTATATTCTGCCGAGTGCCTGTCAGCTCATGAAATCATTGAGATAAGTGCACAAAATGTCCCCTGCGCACACTGAAATACCTGCCATTAAAAGGCTTCCAAAATTACCAAGCTAAAAATGGACGCTCCTAGATGGCTACGGACCAGTGTTATGTCATTTGTTTCTGTTTTGATGTTTGAAATACTACTGATTTTACTTTAGGGCCAGACTACATTATTGCAGCTGCTGGCAGACATTAAAATCCAATGAAATGCAGAAGTGAGAACATTAGTCTATTAAAATGTTTCTCCATTCGCGGCATCCTAATGACATTAGCGCTTCATTTTTCAGCAGATAACGATATAATGCCTTTCTACCTATTTGTCCCCAAAGGAGACACTTTTGCATAATGAAAACATTTTATCTGCTTTGCTTTTCCTTACATAGCCTCTTTGGAAAGAGGAGCCTGTGTGTAGCAGCTGCCCAGCGAGGCTCCATGCTTATAGCAGTAGTAATTACAAAGGTTCATTAACTTCCCCTAGAGTCTCCAGTTATAGCATGGTTTGCTGGAAATTTACATTTCTGGAAAATGAATATAACTGGCAGGAAACCGGTGCCATTAAAGTCAGACACAGACAAGGTCAGGACCTACATATGTATCTTAGATATGCTAATAACACCAGTGAGTACTGAAAAGAGAAAATGACTGAACATGTATTCAAACAATGTCTGGGTAGTTTACACAGGATGACTACTACAAGATGACCAACATACAGTAGTAGTATAGTATTACTGTAGTACTGCTGCTACTACTGCTGCTAATACTACTAGTCCTACTACTAATGCACAACCTCTCCTACTATTAGTACTAGTACTACCACTATGGATATCACTACTCAGAGCCGGAGTGGCTAATCGGGAGATTCGGGAGGATTCCCGATGGGCCGGCTCATGTCAGTCTCTAGTTTGGGCCGATTGGGAGGGAAAAATAATTTTGGGCCGGATTTGGGCATGAAACTCCCGGGCTGAAAAAGTGTCCCACTCCGGCCCTGTCACTACTACTTCTACTACTACAACTACTACTACTACTCCTACTACTACTATTACTACTGCTACTACTGTACTAAATACTACAATTACAGTCTGATATTTCAACTAGTATAACTGCTACTTCTACTATAAATACTGCTACAACTACTACTACTAATAATAATGATGATAATGATTGTTTGGTTGATGGAGTTTAAAATTACTAAAACAATAGAGGTTATGTCCTGCTTATTTTCTGCGCTAACAAATGCTATGTATTATACCCTTACTGCAAAATAATAAACTAAACAGAGCTAATAAACTGCAGTAATCTTTGATGCCAATCAGAATCTCTGAATTCTGATTTTTAAACCACAGCTAAATAGTATTAATCTCACTGCAGCGCAGTGTGTAGATAAGCAGAATTATTGCTGAAAAGTGGTGTGTCTTTGAAAATGAATAGATAATGTTAGAGAAAAGATAACTACAGAGTAAAATATACCATGGTCTGCATATCATCATCAGGAGTACTTAAGAATACAGGTGAACTGGCCTGAATGACACAAAGAGCAGTCAGTTGGTCACACACACACACACACACACACACACACACACACACACACACACACACACACACACACACACACAAAGAATAGAGTGACCAGAGTCTGCTGCATCTAAACATTAGTGAGAAAATGTAATTATTACAGGCCCACACATTTCATATAATTTTACCTAAAAGTGTGGAGTGTCCAGCTGCTTTTCCACAGGTGTGATGCTGTTAACTGGATCTTAAGGCGAGGTGATTGTGGGAGAGTGGTGTATATGCAGTGTACACTGTATCACCAGAGCAAAGGAATAAGGAACTGGAAACAGGCCTTGTGCTACGTTTCATGAGGTTGGAGAATGAACGAAAGTCCATGAGAGAGAATCACTGCAGCAGAGAGGGAAGCAAAGAGCAAGTTGGCCAGTTAGCTCGCTAGGTTTAATGGAAGAGGGACTCGAGCTGAGCTCACATGGGAGTCAGGCACAAGGTGAATTCTTTTGACAAATACATTTCTCAGTGCTACCTCAGTGCACCAGGTTTATGATGACTTCCTACAATGACTTTGTTTAATGGCAATAATATTCAGATTTCTTTTTTCTCGTGTGAATCAGAGCTGCACCGGCCTAACCCTGCACTGGTGGGCCGCTATGTGTGTGAGCTGCTGATAGCCGCAAATAAGTCCCATTACTCACATTTGCACCCTCGTCTCCTTTGTCCTCCTCCTGCTTAAGTGGAGAAGGATGTAGGGCTTTTCCCAACATGGATGCTCACGAGTGCCCCCTTTGGCCAAGCAGTAAGGTTTGCTAGATTTTCCTTATGACAGTTTACACAGAAAGCCTGTTTTTTGTGTGTGTTAATATCATGCTATAAAACTGAATACCCATATTATCTGTGAAATGACATACATTTTATCAGTCACATGTAATATATAATTGATAAAGGGACATGGTTGTGAAATGCAAACATTTCTGTATAAACAACTCATTATAGTTTGCTCATTATATTCCTCTCCCATCTGATTGACAAGGTATATGCACTTTATGTAATATAGTTTAGCAGGTTCACATCTTCAGTAATGTGAAAATGCATTATGTGGTGTTTTGGCTTTAAGTGTGGAGTATTAGCCTACTTTTCCTATAGGCTAATTCTAACGTTGAAAATAAAAGCTGTGCATATGTACAGACAACATAACTGCAGAAAGGCACTCACAATCAAATTTGTCCAATTTATCAGTGTTGTTATAGGGACACAGAGAAAACTGTTAAACCCAACAAGGTGGGAAAATACTGTAAATCACGTTCGGCAGCAGTGTAAAAGGACTTGTGGTGAAGGGTGACCCAGTTCTGCTCACAACCCTCTTTTAACACACACTTTTTTACATGGTTCAACAACTTCATAATGTACACTTCAAGGAGGACCTATGACAGGAACTAGGACTAGAGAATCTTCTTGGATATTGAAGTCACTCCAATTCCACAAGATTGAACATCTATAATGCGTTCATGCATATGTATTAAAATTTGCAACAATTTTTAAACCAACTGTCAAACACTAAACAATGTGTATTATTACTCAAAATAACATAGCTTATAAATATTTTTTTACCAGCTGTAAACTTGCACTGCATAATAAAAAACTTTTTTGTTGTATTTCCTATAACATTCACAATGTCCTCAGAGTACATCACCCAGACAATCTTTAAAAAATCTGACTCTTGTGGCTTTACCTAGTCCTGCTAATACAACAGGGCATCGCCTCATCGGAGGGGAAAACATGCCTGTGAAGGGAATGGAAAATTCCATGAGACCATGTGTTGAAACTTTATATAGCTTTATATAAAATGTCACAACCAGCCTATTTTAATGCTCTTTTTGGTAGCTTACAAGTACGGCAGGTGTATCCCACTATGGGGTTTGTCGTTACCTTTGGCACACAGCTCTCAACATCTTTCTGTGACAAATAAATATGTGATGTTCCAGGAATTAAGTCCACATTCGACATTTTGTCGGTCAAGCACAGTATGTGAGCTGCTTGAGAAACTTTGCAAAAGGATTAACGGATAAACAACCACCGTCAGTGAAACAAAGGCCCGTGTCTCCTTCACCGACCTCAGCTTGCACGACAAAGTAAACAGAAGATGACAAATGAAAAAAAAACATGCTTTTAAGAAGAATTAGACAGACCCTGAGATAAAATGAGGATAAACATCGGAGCGGTTTTTCAGACGTCTAAAGAGCTAACATGGCTACTGGTTCAGAAAGGATTGCAAACCGTAGCCGACAGGTAGCTAGCTAATTAACCCTGCTTGATTTTAGTCTTTCATTTTGTTTTTTTGAATAAATAAAGCTAACGTAGTAACACTCCATGGAGTATTTCTCATTTTCTGTGACATTGCAGCTAGGATACCGGTTATTTTTTTTTTTGTTTGGAAGTTGCTGAAAAATATTTTTGTGAAGTGCCCGCACATATCATGTCATATCGGTTTGGTGTTTCTCTTGTTATCTGTGTGCGCCTGTTCCCTCACAGCTGAATGTAATCAGAAGTGGTTTACTGCTTATGTAGGGGTATTCATGACAGTTTCTGTTATCAAACAAATAACGGAAATAAGGAAGTGCTAGTTCTTTAACCGAATAGATATTGCTTCACGTCTAAAAGATTTCTTTCTGCTTATTTGATCGCCAGCATTGTTGACCTTTGACAAGGTGTACAGAGGCCTCATCTGGGAGGAGGGACTTTGGAGGTGGGGCTGGAGCTCAGCGGTTGGGAGGGGGTGGGGCCTGGCAGGCAGGTCCACTCTATTCTCATTTCTCACTTTTACTGTAGCTTTAATAACACACACAAACATGAAGGCAGAGGCTCAATCCGAAATGGCATATTTAAACAGTATGCACTAGATTACGCACTAGATACGCACTAGGCAGTATGCATACAACCTCGGACATACTACGTCAAACTATCATAGTCCAATGCTCCAGTTGAATCTTGGGATAGGACAGTGTGCTGCAATCGCATACTTCAAAATGGCTCCCGATTCAGTAAGCCATCCAGGCATTTTTCGCTTACTAATACCTACTAACATACTAACTTTTATTGCGTACTGCTTTGGTGTACTGTATAGTAAGAAAGTACAGCATTTTGGACGGCGCCATTGACTTTACTTTAAGCAAGTGATAGCTAGTAGTGACTAGTGACTTGAGACAAGATGGGGAAAACAAAAATGTGTACTTTGTAGAGTTTGTGTACTTTACTACAATATTTAATATTGGTATTCTGATTCTCTTTAGTTGCAAGATGCATGGACAATACCAATAGAAAAATGTGTCTACTGTACATTGTCTAGAATTCATTAGAATACACCTATAAAATTAACCATGTCTCGTGCATAGAAGCACAATGGCAATTTACAAGCGTTGCAGGTGCATTTCAGGATGGAGGCACTGTGATTGCTGTGGACTTGTCCACCTAACTTTGGCACATAGCTCTCAACATCTTTCTGTGTTCAATAAATGTAAGTAATATTTATATGTTCCAGGACTTAATTCCACATTCAAGATTTCTTCACATGACAGCAGAAATAATAATCTATTTACACAAAGCAAGCATTATTTGTTTTGTTTTCAACATAATTGTAGTGTGTGCTTTTCAATATGTGTTAATTATGTAAAAAAAAAAAAAACAAACAAAAAAATTAGTGGCCCGCAGACAGAAATCAACGGCAACTTAGAGCGTAATGCATTTTAATTTCTTGCGTGTTTTAAATGAATGCACCAAGCTCATCCTTTTATGCTCAGGGTCACCTGCTATCACTATAACCCAGCATGCTCTGGGGCCTTCTCTCTTCAAGCCCACTTCCTGTGCCTCATTTCCTCCCCTGAGCTGCCATGGCTTTGGCAAGCATAAACACAATTAATCAGATGACGGGAATTTTTCATTTCCTGTCGTGCCTTTTGAGCCAAAGTATCTTCATTAAAATGCCTCTCCATTAATAGACTGAAGCTGATGATTCATGAACTTAATTCCCAAATAATAGAGTAAGAAACAGTGGTCCTACAAATGTAATCTCAGCTAGTGAAAGGTTGTTCCAGCATCTTAGTCAAGAGATTGGTTTACCCAAAGTAACATCCTGTTTAATTAAAATATAATGATTGAATAAACTGTATTAGGTCATAAATTAGATGACATTTTAAAACTACTGTATAATGTATAATAAAATATGGAAAAGTGAGCTGTGGTGTAATTGATGACAAATGCAAAATTAACAGATTTATTCTTTATAAATTATTATAAAATATATACACTTTTATGCAAGTTTAAATGCTATATTGTTTGTGGTTGAGGGGTGCAAATTAGCATCCAGGAAACACAATTACCCTAGTAGGAGGCTGTTGTGCCTAGCTGTGTGTTTGGGGGATGCCAATATTTGAAATTGTTAGTACCAGTGTCTGTTGATAATCAGGTTATGCACAGAGACGTTGCAGTTGGTGGCGACCCAGGGAGTCTGTATAATATCTTCCCACTCACTCTCACTCTGATCCACTGATCAGGCCTCTCTATGGAGGAGATACAGGCAGAAGGAATCCTCCGTGACTAACATATGACAAAGCTTGTCCTGAACACAGGAAATCCTACTGCCGCCTTAACAAACAATAAGCAATGAAATAGCAAAAATACGGTTCAGCAGTGTGATGGGCTTTGGTTTACGCCGGTTCACCTCATGCCTGCTGTGGATCTGTATGATGTTCTCAAACACACTTTGAGTGATAACCTAAAGTTTTAGACATGAAACCTTGACACAATCTCAACTGTAATAAGGGTTGTTCTCCCTTTTCTTTATCCTCCTCTCTCTCCTTCTCCCACTCCATCCTATGTAAAATAATGGATAATCATCTTATTACTGTAGTTTCACACTGTATTGTATAGGACATGAATGTTTTATAAGGGAGTTAAAATTCATAATTTTGCAGTTAATGGGTTAGCATGAAAGTTATTAAACTTAAGTCAATATGACACAAAACAAGAAGATGTTGTATGTATATATGTGACGGGCAGGGTGTGCGAACCAAAAGGAAGCGATCACGCCAAGTCTCAGGGAAAAAGGATGGTTTAATAGAAAGTGTGCAAACCTAAAACCCGTGCAATAGATCCAAATTAAGGATATAATGACCAGCGGTCAACTGGTACAAAGACAAGACATATATAGGCAAACAAACGACCCTCAGGTGAGACGGATCACGGGCTCCGCCCACCTGAGGGACGCACATGACGTCACCAAACAACAACAACAACAGCCGCTGTGGACAGAGGCGGCCGGTAGGGGGCCGCCTCACCGTGACAATATAGTTCCTTTCTGAAGCTCAAGTTTGCTTTACAGGATATCGAGGAACATGTATAGATGATAAAACTAAAACAGGAAAATAAGAAATATCAGAGGGATGACTTTTAACAATATGTAACCAAGTATTTTAACCAAGTATTTAGTATTTTAAGCATTTTAAGACTCTTTCTTTTCCTCTTACCAGAATAATTCTAATAAGAGACTTGTATTTTATGTGTTTTTGGTAGACCCCAAAGTTAGGGTTACCATATTTTTGTTTGGAAAAATCAGGACAGGGGGGGGGGGGGGGGGGGGGGGGGGGGCGATTAACGTAAATTAAAAACCAGGACATTTCCACAGTTTTAAAAAATATCCCGGGACAGGACGTGAAATACAGACATGTCCCGGGAAATACGGACGTTTGGTCACCCTACCAAAGTGTCCTGTGTTACGGTGCAGTTTAAATATATTTCTCTATGAACTGCACAGATCTACTCACATCCAACTAGCTTTTGTTCATTATTACCAGTTTAAATATGTTTGTTGTTTACCATCATCACATATACATTACATATACAGTGCAGGTTTAATCTGTTTTATTGTGAATTTAATTCACTCAATTGAATAGCTACACTGTAGTCATATCAGATGTCAGATCAAGCATTTCTGGTTTGATCATTTCTTGTGCTTGGTAATTGAGTATTAACGCTCTTCTGACTGAGAGAATATTAGCTTGGGGAAGTCATTCTGATTAAACTTTGTGACTTGACTCATCTGTATGTCAGGCTGCTTGGTAATGAAAGACCACTTTGGGATCTGCTCTCTTCTCATTTTGCTGCCAAACAGAGAATCAAATTTAACCTTTACAAGATTGAGATTTAATTTTCTTCAACCACCTCTCTAATTAGAAAAATAGGTGTGTGTTGAACCACCTACTTGGGGGACAGATTTAATGATCTGGATTTAGTGTTTGGATTCCCTCTCTGACTCTTTCAGTATGTAAATAGTCAAACATCTCAACTTAATTAAATATTCAAATTAGTTCCGATTAGTTCGGAATGAAAATAAACAACTTTTGAATTGTGCAATAAAGTAAAGCCCAAATGAATGTGACGACGACTCTCTCATTTTTGTTAAACCGAGAGCTAAATGGACTATGTACAAATGCCAAAACAATACCAGACAAAGAATTCAAAGAGGTAAATTAGCAAACATTTGCCTTCATAACATTTCCCTTCATGTGTGCATTGACTGCTCACGCCATCCAAGGCACTTTCCTGTGCACTACATGGCTACTCCAAGCACCTAATTAATCACCACAGCAACTGTGCTCTCTGGACCTCTAGCAGCTAGCCGCCTGCAAAGGCTTGATAAATCACTCGACGCCGTGTAAGACATGTAACTGCACTGCCTGGCTCTCAGCAAAATGCAGCCTACAATGTGGAGTAGATCAATGCCTGCTGATCCATCTTCTTCCTGACCTCTTCTGCCACCTCTGCCTCTGTATGCCTCTTCTGTGAGTCTTTCAAAAAGTAGATACTCTAAACATGGTCAGTTTTTACTCATGGGCCAGGGCTATGCACAGTTGGTCTTTCCCCCCTTTTGAAACGACTGCTTTTTTTTTGTGAAAAGCAAAAAAAATAAATACAAGGTTTAAAATGTAATAAATGCAAATAAGAAACATTTGGCTTCCTGTCTTTTTGCTTTCAAATATGACAGCAACTGCCAAACTGGTTAGCCACGAGACGTGGGATGGGGTGGGTGGTTGGGTGGTTGGGGGGTCATGTTCAGAATGGCATTTGTGAGTCATTCCGGCAGACAGCTGCAATCAGACTCTGGCTGCAATCAGGGGTGATGTTGCTCCAATGATTAAGAGGAGGTGTCAGGAGAAGAGGCACACTGGCCCTGTGAGAGGCCCTGACGTTCCCACAGAACCAATGCTCACGTATAGAAATACGAGTACCCAACTCCTCTAATCAGGGAAGACAAGAGAGAGAAAGAAAGACAGAGAACAGACGAAGTGAGATGAGGTGGGGTAGAGAGAGAGAGAGAGAGAGAGAGAGACTGAGACAGAGCAGATTCCCTGAAGACTGTCAAGTGGCTTCGAGCTAATAATCAGTTTGTTCTTGGGTGATTAGGGCTAATCACGGCCCAAACAGTGTGTGAGGCCTGCCACCTCCTGCACACTCTCAGCAAATCCACTCCTGGGTTCCTGTCTCTCTGCTGGGTTCCTGTCTCTCTGCTGTCTCTCTGTTGCCTAACTGCTGCCTCTCTGCTGGGTTCCTGCTGTCTCTCTGCTGTCTCCCTGTTGCCTCTCTGCTGTCTATCTGCTGGGTTCCTGCCTCTCTGCTGTCTCTCTGCTGGGTTCCTGCGCTCTCTCTGCTGTCTCTCTGTTGCCTCTCTGTTGTCTCTCTGCTGTCTCTCTGCTGGGTTCCTGCTGTCTCTCTGTTGTCTCTCTGCTGGGTTACTGTCTCTCTGTTGCCTCTCTGTTGTCTCTCTGCTGGGTTCCTGCCTCTCTGCTGTCTCCCTGCTGGGTTCCTGCTGTCTCTCTGTTGTATTTTGTTTTCTGCTGTATTTTGTTTTCTGCAAAATATGGTTCTATATAATGTGTGTGTGTGTGTGTGTGTGTATGGGGTTTTCTTATGGCGCATTTCCACATGGGCCTGCTTGGCATGGTACGGTTCGATACAGATCGATTCGCAACGGAGCGGTACGGTCGCATTGTATTTCCATTACAATGGTGGACCACCACAATGTGGGTGGAGTCACTGTTGGCGCGCGGGTTGTAGTGTCGTGACATCATTTGTATGCGACCACAACACCGTACAACAATGGACGAGATGGCGATAGCGGAGGAGTCGCTCTCCTGTGACGCAACCTGTGACGACACTCCCTGGCCAATCAGTGTCATGCTGTTCCTCCACGTCACAGAAGTTTTCCGCTTTGGAACAGTTAGAACCTCGAGCGAGTAGGTACGAAAAAAGTACCTGAAGGTACCGGCAAACTTGTACCTGGTACTAATGGAAACACTCACAAACCGTCGCGAATCGAACCGTACCGCGCCAAGCAGGCCCGTGTGGAAATGCGCCATTATTGTGCCTACCACTACCCTGCCTTTACAAAGTTAGCAACAAGCTATGCTAAGTTTTCCTCATTGGCTTCTGACTGAAAATTTTAAGTACGCAGTGAACTGAAACCACTAGTGGTGGACAAGTTCAATGTAGGGTATGTGTGCAGAAAGACATGGACATGTTAACACATTTTCGCACTTATAATGTATAACTTTTAATCGTGTAACAGAGGAAGGCAAATGTAACGTTGAGTCTTAGTCTTATGAATTGTTATTGCTATGTCATGGTGTAGGCTATGGGCTAGAAGAGGGATTGAATCCCATCTCTCAAAGAACTTAACACTGCTGGCTTGATGTGAAGGGAACACAGGGCCCAAAAACATAACTAAAGATCAACATCGAGTTGGGCTTTAAATGTTGAAATATAGCCTGAGTGAAACAAATGATCTTTCGTTATTGTTATCATTTTTTTGTACCATGATAACATAATATGTTAATAACGTTCATATCTCATCAAGCTTCTTCACATAAACAGACCCAGTTGGACTCTCAGATCTTCCTCATCTATTAATCTCACTGTCTCTCTAACCCGAGGTTTCCATGCGTTTTAGCTGTTCGGCCCCTGTCTCTGGAATGACCCGACATTCGTAAAATTTACTCCTTGGACATTTTCAAATCATGCCTCAAAACGCACCTGTTTAGGACAGCATACAGTCTTTAGCCTGCTTTTTGAGTTATGTTTTTTCATTTGTTTCCCTGTTTTTAGTGTTGCTTATGTATGTACTTGTCTTTGCTTGGATTTTATATTATGTTCAGTGACCTTAAGAGTCATAAATAAATTTATTATTATTATTATTATTATTATTATTCTTATTATTATTATGAGATGCTTTCCATTGTTGATTTTGACCATTTGCCCTTTTTTACCTAAAAATATGACATAAGCTGTTTGCTACCTGTGCAGAACATGCGGAATAAAGGAGGAAGCAAACATGAGTGTACAAGTGCCCTAACAAGTGTACAAGTGCCCTAACAAGTGTACAAGTGCCCTAACAAGGAGCCAGTGTCACATCACAATGACCGACAAATGCTCACAAAAGCAAAAGGGGCTTAAACAGGGTAAACATGATGACATAACCCCCAGGTGGCCCAGGTGTGGCAGGTCAGGCACAACACACACCACCCGAGGGAGACGTGTCTGCAAATTACAAACAGAGGCACAAAACATAAGAACATATATAAAGGCCACGTGCAAAGCCACCACTGTCTAATAGTCTACATTATTGTCATTATAGTCTACATTTAACATGCGTAGAAGATTGGATCCTTCACAGGGAAGTGGTAGCTGCAATCTGTTTACCTAAAGCTAGTTCTTCTCTCTAGTTAGTGAGTACATAAGCATTTACGTTGTTTTGTTATCTGAAGGACCGAGCTTCATGTGATTTTAAGGTACAAGGGTTTATTAGCATCACAGAAGACAACTAATTACACATTCTAATAGGATATTATGAAGAGGCGATACACTCCCTCTCCTCAAGTCCAGTCTTATTTTGGACGGAGTTTTCCACCACTGACAAATCAAAAAATACTGGTATCTCCACCATAGCACAACAGTCAGCTATCACAGCCACAGGACCTCGGGGCTGGTGGTCGCAGTGATTTACAGTCCTGACTAGCAATCGAGCATGAGGTAGGGCAGGACCAAAGTGACCATTGTGATTTTATCACCCTTATGTTTCTAAGAGATCATAGATGTGCGGGTAGATGAGAACACGATTTCATAGTCCAAAAATTGGCCTTCAACTTAATTCAACTTCATAATTGAAAATGTATTAAATAAACTTTTAAATGTTTTTTTATGTTTATTACATTTTCATTCATTGTCTAAACTATTAGAAATTCACTGTGTATTAGTGAATACATACCGTATCAATGAAAGTTCATTGATTCATGAATGACGGGAGCTTACCTCTACACTATGAACTGGCCTTATACCAACGGCACCACAGACACAGAATCCATACTTGATGAACCCACTCACTCAACTTCCTCTGCCATTGTCAGTCATGTTCAGCTCTTGATGAATCTAATCACTCCAAAATCTGATCACGTCAAACCAACCCAAAGGCTGATCCACTGGAGAAGTTGTGCCAAGCTAACTGGTTCTTCTGCACTGCACTGTATGCGTCTTCACATGACTAACAACCCCACACCCCCACTCCAGAGCTTGTGAAATTGGGCCGAACTAATTAGAATTTAAATGAAACCATAATTGGACATTTTGTGCTTGTCAAGCGATGAGAGACAGATGGGTTTGTAATTACATTACAAGTCTGACATCATGGTGGTGTGTTCGTGTCGTGTTGAGTGCGCCCTTCATGGAGACCGGGCTGGTAACTGCACAGGTTCAAAGGCAATTTAGGCCTCATCTCCTTAATCACACGCTGGCAGTGCTGAGATTCAGCCACTCACGCTCACACAACACAATCAAATACAATAACAGCAGGCATCTCTGGCTTGCTACCTTTCCTCTACAGATGTCAGATGCACAAAAGTTACCAATGTGATCTGAATTGGATGTAAGACAGAAAACAAACACTTGAGTGTTCGACTATTTGATTATTACAATTTATTAATTTTTTTTTTTACCATTCTAGCATAAACTGGTGCAAGCATGAAATGAATGGGTACTACTGATGACAGCCCCACTTTTTACATATTGTGATGGGTTTGTAATATTAATAGTAGGCCACAGGATAACTGACTCACCAGGAAAAAGATTTCTACAACGTTTCATCATGCAGCCACAAGTTATTTTTTTTTTTACTTCATTTTTTATCCAGTTCTATATATTGAGATATTATAAATTTAAGTTTCGAAAATGATTTGTAGACTAGTGTGTGATTAATGGACCAGCAGCACTGCATTCTGAATATACTGACTTCAATCTTTTGTGGCCTAGAAAAAAATGTTCATCCTTTTGGTTATTGCTGCTATGGCAACCAGATTCAGCTCTACATTTTGGTCTTGGAAATAGCTGATAAACTTAGAGGGTATGCAAACTGGAAAATGAATTTCAGATAAAGCCATGATTTCATTTATTGCCTTTTGTTTGGCGTTTGCAGTCTCAGCAGATTTTTCTGCACCAATAATATGTAAACAAGACATGAAGCACAGATTACATTCACTTATATTTCCAATTACAGATCTCCTGGGCAATACAGGTGATTAAATGAATCATTGTATGTTACTGCCCCCTCTCCTCTGACTCAGAAGGACCAGGTTTGGAGTATGAAGTGGATGTCCATTTTTCTGTTGCTATTTTGCCATGTTTTGCAAAATATACATCAGTGGATTATTCATTATTATTGTGAGAATTATGTTGAAGATTGCAAGATAGTAGATGGTTGATAATTACATTTTAAAGGTAATACATAGTAGCCAAAATACATTAACATAACATCATTCTCTGCAACTTGTATATATTGTATATTTTAAAAGAAATGAGTCTTTTTAAAGCAAAAAAAAACTACATATGCATAATTCATAGCTGTCACTGAAAAGCAAAAACATTGTTACTGTCATTATTGTTACTGTCATTATACAGCACTTGTTATTTCACACATTTCATCTGCTGTGTCTCTGACCTTCACAACGTCTCTGCAATAATCTCTGACCTTCACTTCTCATTCCTTGCGTAAATATGGATAAGATTCACTTATTAAAACCATAATGGAATAGAGTGACATTAATCTCATCTTTTTCATACCAGGTGGGGATATCCTCTCATACCCTTATTAGGGATCTAAAATCCCATTGAGAACTGGATGACAATGAAAACCGCCAAACTTTGATGAAATTTGAGATTATCCTCAAGCATATATGAATGGATTTGATTTTAATAGCTGTGTTTAATCTCCTTGATGAGATTAGGTTTTAGTCAGCCCAGGTCAATGATGGAAATCTTTGAAATGTTATCAAATGTCTGAACCATTGGAGGCCTCAGCAATGGTCCGGAATGACTAGCGTGAGGAAACATGATGTGAAATGTGAGTATTCGTACTGTGATGTTTCTAAATCAGACTTCTCATTGGACAGTCTGCTTGACAATGAACCAGAATCTTGGCACAACCTTTATTTTCATAGTAAAGACTGGACCATTGTACAACTTTAATTATCCAGGAGAACGTCTTGATACTAAGTCATGTCAGATTTTATACTCAGCCCTATATGTGCCTACCACAATGGTAAATGACTTCCGAGTTGACAACACAATCAGTGGTCTGGATAGAAGCATCTGCCAAATACCGGTGCCACATCTCCGTTGGCAACCAGCCAGCATCGGGGCAGAGATAACACCCATTCACCATCCCATAACTGACCCTGATCACCACATATCTCCCAATCCTTCCAATCACACACACATTCACCATCACGCAAATATTGATCCTCATTACACACACCTGCTCCCTATTATTGGCCCTGACTATATAAACCCACAGCGCTAGTCACGCAGGACTCCACACTGGACCTCTTCATGCTGCACCACTAGCTCTCTTTTGACAAGCAGTTCGGCCGAGTGTTTTTGTTCATTAAACCTTGCTTGGTTTTTACTTTCAGCTCACACATCGTCCCTGCTGACCCCCCCCCCCCCCTCCAGGTGTCACAGCTCTAAATGTAAACGTAGATATATAGTCATTTCCATATACTCACATTAATTGGCTCACTTTATATCTACAGTTACATTTTTCTACGTTTAGCAGATCCAGAGCGACTTGCAAAATTGCTTATGAACATGACTTGAACATACTGATGTTAAAGGAGAGAAGACATTGAGACATTGAGAATACAGCAGTTTACTACAAATGATTCAGTGTGCATTAGTCTGCACTAATGAGATTTAGCAAAATAGCAAAACAAAAATGTCTTCTTTCAAGTTAGCGAGATTACCATGAACATTTGACATATGTATAAATATTTGTAAACATTTGTCATAACCAGTGCTGTTCAAAAGGCGCAAACACCAGCCTTATCTTAAATCTTCCTTATTATAAGGCCCGACATAAAAGAACATATCTCCGTGATAAGGTTTGTGAATAATCTACTAACACATTCAAAATGACAAGCAGACCATTTGCCCAAGCAGATTCAAACATGGATAAGGAAAGAAGTCCGTTAGCTTTGTGTACATTACTATAGTTTGCAAGAGGTTGACGTTCTTTCTGTGCATGTATGTTTTTCGGCATCCACTGAGACATTACTGGATGTTTATAGGGTTTTAAGCCTGAGGCCTGTTTACAGTGTGTGATGCGTGTCCGTATAATGTGAAAAGCAATACATTTTAATTCCAGTTGCCCATCATTCCATGTTGATCCTCTAGGCTTTGATCATAGCTTGTTAGTGTCCGTGCAGCTATCACTTCAAAGCGCACTCTCAAATAACATGAATTGTAGAGGCTACCTTGTGTCAATTTGAGCTACCAGCAATAGCCAGCAGCAAATTAGTATGAATATGAGAAAGAGCATCCAATGAACCACAGGGAAGGAACTGAGCTGAATTTTGCAGGCTGGATGATTGACTCTGTGACCCGGTGAGTTCATCATGCGCACATGCTCCTCGCTCTGTTCGGCTCTCCTCTCAATTGTAATGTTCTGCAAGCAGCTGAACACGAGACGTGGACAACGAGTCCAACAGTAAATGTGCTTGGCTGGACAACAGGCTTGCTTTAGAAGTTACAGGGCATGCTAGACAGTAATTTCACGCTCGGGGGGAAGCAGGCAGATCTAAAGAGCAGCAGAGGTGGGTCCTCACAATGCAAAGATTGGGAATCAACCATTAGAAATTAATTGCACACCAGATTCAAAGCCAAAGTGTCACATGGAAAGGGCTGTAACAGATATCCATTTAAATGTGAGATGCATATGATCCCCACAAAATATCATTTTTTAACCTCTGAAGATGTGGCTGGTGATAATAGCATATTTAAATATAATCAGAATACTATATTCTATATAGGTAATCAGAATATTATATATATTGTGTCTGTACGTACATTTTATACATCTTTTTTTTCAAAGTATCAAAAATTACTCATGGTTAAAATGTCTTCCCAAAAACCTAATACAGAAATTCAAATGGATGCTGGATTCCAAAAAAAAAAAGGTCCAGACAGTCCTAGCAGACATTGACCCAGACATTGTCTGGGTGTCATGTGAGCCCGTGGAAATGGCAAGGTGATGTGAGTGTTTAAAGTGGTCTGTTTGCTTGGGGTGCTGTCTGCGTGGGGCGCTGGCCTCTCCGCAGTCTCTCGCCCTCCTTCCTGGACGCTTGAGTCAACATGCCACACCTCGCTGGCCGCCTGTGAATACCAGTGCGCATGAATAATGCCCGGCATGAAAAACACCCTGCCTCTTTATGCTTAAGACCTGCTCGGTCTGTATTCTAACTGATGGATTTTGCATTATTACCTTTTATCTGTATTACATTGCGATTCCTATTTATTGCAGTTAAGTCTTGATCATTTAAGTTCATTTCTGGGACACGTTTAAGATCTACATTTTGAAGTGAGGTTCCTTCTCCGTGTGTCTTTATGTGACACTATGGGCTAAGTATAGTGCTTCACCATCTACTCCCCATCCCCCCACTCCACATCATTTTAATGATAACCTTTCAAGAAATCTGCCACATTCGCAAAAGAACTATATCTTGTGTTCTGGGCATTGGACTTCACAATACAAGCGATGAAATGGAGAGAGAATGAAAGAAAGAAAAACCAGGTAATTATTAATCAAATACCAGGTAACAGATTGGAGTGTTTAAAAAGACTCATTCACACAAAGATTTGTGGCAGCGTTTCAGTGCCTCTGATTAGAATCCAGGAATTGTAAATTGTGGCTAATTAGGCTGTCATGGGTTCATTAAGGGCTTCAGTGCCTCGCTTCACCCTCACCTGCATGTATATTAAAACTCATTAGCCTCCTTGTCTGAGACACTACTTGCATTAATTGCCATCGATGCCCCTACCTTCTCCAGACTCTCTCGCTCTCTTGCAGTTAGAACCATGAAAGCTCTGTAAGTCCTGTGAGCATAACTTTACCATCCCTTCTGTCTCCTTCTTCTGTGGTTCAGACCCTGTCTCTTTATGTCCAAAAATGTGAGCTACAAGTCTCTCTCTCTCTCTCTCTCTCTCTCTCTCTGCAGCACTAGTGTGCTTTGACAAGGATGAAACGCTTATCTTCCCTGTCAGGATTTGAGCCAAACTTAATGATCCAAGCCAAACATCTAATCCACTCTGCTTCGGAGTAGTAGAAGTGACAAATGTGTTCAGTGGAAGAGAACAGCAGCACCACTACTCATGCCATACATCTGATCCCTGCCCATGCCTCTGTGACACTAATGATATTACACTACCCAGGATCACCTACTCACATATCCCCATGTGTGGGGCATGATGCATGTTGACTTAACTCTTCTGTGACAAATAGTCTGTAAACTCCTTCCTAACATAATGAGTGCTCAGTGCATCGGTTAAATGTTTGCATTGCTTTATAGGTCTTTCCATGTGCATAGAGCATTCATGTATTGATTAAAATTCTTTATGTAGTGTTATCCCTAACCCTGGCACATGTATTGTTACACACTGGTTAGTTCTGAGCACAAAAAACATTTAATGGAATAGAAGCAGTACTTATGAAGCAAATGCCTACTAAAAGTGCCTACTAAAGTGACTATGAAGTGTAAATGATTTATGAATGGAGAAAGGCTGTAACACACACACACACACACACACACACACACACACACACATTTTTTACTGTAATAGCATTTCCATTTAAGAAAAAATCTTTAAGTTTTTGAATTTAAGTTCATTCATATTTTAAAATTTCACATCTTTCATATTTTGATGTTCTTTCTTTCTTTCTTTCTTTCTTTCTTTCTCACTCTCTCTATGTTTATTGCTATGTGTTGGGTGTGACTTAATCAGTACAGTGCCCCAGTGGGAGGCCCTGTATCGAGTTTGGTTGTAGGCCCTCCCAGAAGAAACTGTGCTATAGCGGGACACTCCCTGGCCCAGATTAATTACCCTCCTCTAATTGGTTTAGTGGCTGACAGCTGGGCCACGCGGTCTGCACGCTGATGCATCCTGTTAAATGATGGCCATCCGTCATTGTTGGCTATTAGAGTTAGGACTGGCCCCCAAGTGGACTGCTTTCCTCTTGGAAAGTGTGTATAAAAAATGCCTATGTATGTGTGTCTCTCTCTCTCTCTCTCTCTCTCTCTCTCTCTCTCTCTCTCTCTCTCTCTCTCTTTCTCTCTCTCTGTGTGTGTGTGTGCATATATATATATATATATATATATATATATATATATATATATATATATACAAATGCAATATTGTATTTTGTATCTGTATGTTCTGTATACATGTATATATTCTATATATCATATTGAAAGCTGCAGATCAATATTGAGTATGCACTGACTGAACAATATACGCTTAGGTACAATTTGCTACAGTACATCTATAACAACTAGTTTAGGACAGTGTGCTAAAGGCATCTATCAGAGATATTTCATGTATTACCATTTAAGGAAAAAAGAAAAACTAAAATAGTATAAAATATACCTGGCAGACAGCAAGATAAAAAAAAATGATGTTGATTAATCTGAAAGATATTGTGCAGGCGCAAAAATATAAAATGGATTGCATAAATATAAGTGGGGGGAATCGAATTGTGACCGAGAGGATACGAACGGATGTCACATCAAATAAAACAAGTGATGCGCGTTACGTAGTGAGGAAATCTCGCAGGATCCCCTCTGCGTCCGTGTGTGGATTAAAGGGTGGGAGATTGGACTGTGAAAAGACTGCAGAGACCCTTATTAACTTGCAAATGCCTTATACGAGTCTATACTGTAGTGTCTTATTAAAGTGCAAATATATGGCACACTCTCATGAACTTACTTCTAAAGTGCAATGGAATGCTTTCAAACACACGCAAACACGTGCGCACACATTTTCTCTCATCTGTAAATTCGCCCTTATTACCAGAAATAGCAGCTACCAGTCCTGATTATACATACATCTCTAAAATACATTTGAAAGATAACTTTAGGATTCTGTTGAATGTTATTGAGACCATGCATATTTATTCTGAATGATGTCTTCATGTCTACGACAGTGTCAGTGTTGATGGAGCCGCAAAATACTTCTGCTAGAATATGAATCATAAAAATGCAAATAAAAGGTTTTTATTGTTGTCATTATCACTTCTGCGACTCTGGAGGTCTAATCAATTATGCAGACAGAACATAGCCCCCGGCAAGGACCCCTATACCACCAACGCCAACTTTCAAGTCACCAGGCGTTTTATCTAATGACGAAAAATTCACCACATGAAGACGAGTCCCATCAGCGTCTCCACAACATTGTGGTTCCACATCATTAATTTCCAGAGGCTTCCATAGTGGGAAAAACAAAATCAAATTAATTAGGATGCAGAAACCAAAATGAGGAATTAATAATAATAATAATAATAATAAAAAAACTGCATTTTTGCTAATGGACGTGAAAGAAACTACACCATTATTTTTTAGAGGCAGCCAACCTAACTATGTTGTTGGCAATTTCTGACTCAATTACAATATAGGGAACTCATCTCTACCTTTTGAAATGAGGTTTAGATGAGAAAATTTAATTAGAAATTATAACCCTTGAGGAACGTGCAGACAAGCAAAACTGCCCACTCTTCATTTTAGTTTTAGCAGTGTTTAGTGTTTTATGTGGCTGATGTATTTCTGAACTTCCTTTCAGTTTTGGGCCTTGAAATGCCTTCAGGGCCTAATTAGAAAGTGACCTTGTTACTGTAAGTGACATTGTAACTGTTAGTAACAGGGTAACAATCACAATGTCACAGTTTCTGTTGTAACAGGGTTACAACAAGTTATGTAATTCCTTTGTCTTGATTTTGACATGGTTACCATAGAGGGTATCATAATGAAGAAAAAAAACAAACCTGTTCCTCTAAACAAACAGCACTTTGCATTAAAAGTTCATATCGACTTTTTCCACCAATCCTACAGTTCTACAAATATCTCTGACTAATTGTTTAGGGAGGGCTGAGTGTGCTAATGATACATATTGTAGGCATGTGTGCTTGTCAGCAGATGATAATGAATCTTTTTTGTTTTCTTTCTTGCTATCATTTTTTTGCTCACTTTTGCAGATTTCATCTTAGAATTTTACTTGGGGATATAAAATATGAGAAACCCAGGTTGTCAGCCACCGCGGTACTGCCACGGGCGATGGATGGTTCGGCTTTAGCAGTCTCTTCTATCTGGGAATGGTCAACCATTTTTCAAAGTGTTCTGCTGATGTGATTGGTATCGTCCTCAGGCGAGAAGGGTCCACCTACGGGGGGGGGGGGGGGGGGGGGGGGGGGTGGGGGATGGACTGCTTTACCTGGGGATAGTGAGAGCTCTCTGTAATCTAGTCAGGGAGAAAATTATAGAGCTCAATTTAATACTAATCCCATGAAATTAACTCCTCAAGCTCTCTTTTTCTGCCTCTGCAAGTGAGTTTCTTCAGAATATAGCAACCACTTTCAGAATCTCCAAAGGAAAATAACTCATTCATATGGGAAATATTAAAGATGAAATGTTCCACACGAACACTTATTTCGGCGTGTGTAATGGTCCCTCTCATCAATGTCCGTCCTCGTGTAGCGCGCTTCACCGTGTGAGCTTGTGTTTTTGTTTCCTTCTGTCTCATCGTGGTGGACTGGCGACACCATAACCAGGGAAACCAACTCCCAGGGAAAAGCAAGACCACCAGAAGGTGCCAGGACTTCATTCTGCTATATTTACATTTACGGCATTTGGCAGACGCCCTTATCCAGAGCGACTTACATTTTTTTTATCTCATTTTATACATGTGAGCAATTGAGGGTTAAGGGCCTTGCTCAGGGGCACCTCAGTCATGACCTCAGGTCTGGGGATCGAACCCGGGACCCTCCGGTCACAAGACCAGTTCCCTAACCACTAGGCCATGACTGCCCTATATCCCAATACACTAAATATGTTTTGCATTAGTACAATATATGACTTTTAAAAATATATAGTATGAATTGCTTAAGTGCTTATTCATGTTTTTAATTGGAAAATTACCAACAGTTCAGCTGTTATCAAGGCAGTACGTACCACTGTAGATAGTAGAATTAGGGTTAGTAGCATGTCTACCATATGTATTGCCAATAGAGAAAGACTAGACCAGAGGAGCATTTTATGTGGTCATGCGGTGAGAACTATAAAACGTTATGTGTACACGTTATGTGTATGTTTGCTGTGATTAACATTGGAAATACTGGGGAAAGAAAATGATCCTCATATGGCATCCTAAATCTCTCCGTGCACAAACACTACTGCCTTTTTTTCTAATTGCGAAGAGAATCAGCCGTCTGCAGTATATCCTGCAGCATTCTTTGCTTGTGTGACCTGTTGCTGTCACAATGCGACTGCAGCCAGCTTGGCACCATGTCCCGGTGAGCACACGAGGCTCCTATTAGTCTGGTCCAGGTTCTACAGAGTCAGCAATTTCCTGCAGCAAGTGTGGGTTCACTTGCAGGTGACTCTTATCTACTCCATTAAACTCTGCTCTAATCCTATTCCACAGTGGAGCACCTGGACACACAGAATCTCTTTGGGAGATGACAGTCCTGGTCCACAAGAAAAATAAATTATACTAAAAAAAAGAAATTTGATAGACTGAGGTCTTTATAAAGGATTCATGTCACAAAACCTGAAGCATATCAGGCAGCCTAACTGGACAATAAGTTGTAATTGTGCACCATAGCTGCAATAGGTAAAGAATCAAAACAATGTCCTATGTTTTAATGACCGTGTTCCTGATTATGGAATTAATGTCGGACACGTAACACTAATCACAAAGCGAAAATGTATGATTTGTTAAAACCATTTACTGTTGAATTTAATTTAAAGCATGCGATCGACGTATCAAAAGGAGCACGTGTGAGCAGGGCAGACATTAGCTGCGAACGCTGATCAGCAAATAGTGCTACTACAAACCTTCTCGGGCCTCACTTACGCAGACATGGAACACCCAATTAGCATTACAATGACTTCATTAAGGGGCACTCAGTCCAGCTGATTGCTTAATTAGGGCCAAAGGAAATGAGTTCTGAGTCTAAATGAAGAAACCAGTGTGCTCCTCACCGAGGCTCTTATTGTCAAAATAGTACGCTCTGTGCTGTGCCAATCAAGGACTCATCATGTGGACGGTCACACATGCACACAACCAGCGGAGGCCCAGATGACTCCTCATTATCGGCGCAGCTGTAAATTGCGGCCGTCCCGGACAGAATTTCAATTATGCACTTCTTAAAACACTCAGCAGATTAAAGACGCCACAAAAGGCCACTCGCAGCAATCAGGCCGACTGATTAGGTTTTCACGTCACCAATGAAAAGGCCCGCTGAGGAAAAAAAAAGAGGGTTGATCATCCGGCGATTCTGAGATCGTGGCTCTTTTGTCAGCTTCTTGACTGCAAACGTTGCCAGGTTCGTGTTCGTTTGTCTCTCTTCGGCTTGGCTAGGCCAGACTTCTCCTTGGTGGCTTACAAGTTTCGTGAATAAGGTCAAGGGATTTGCTGAACGCTTCGGACAAGCCCATGATGGAGCTTGTGAATAAGATCCCCATAGATGACGGTGGGGCATAAACTATAATGTTCATTTTATGGCACAACCAATTAAAAGTAATGATACCGAATTAGCATAGCTGGCAACAGTGGAACGTGACTGGTTGTTTTCTCTTTTGTCCCAGCTGTAACACATCATAATCATCCACTGTCAACTGACTGAATATGCATGTTTTTACTAATATATTTGAATTTGTAGCAGTGATTAAGTCAGTGTTGGGAATCTTATTTTGGGAACCTGAGACCACTCTGCATGTAATTTATAACCCTTTGTTTAGGATCTTACACTGTGAAGTCTATAATAATCTTAAGCTTTGGTGAATCTTTTGCTTAGATTTTTTTAGTTGACACAGAAACTACATGTATTCAATGTTATAAATTCAGTGCAATTTACAGTTCAGCAGACACCTCTGTGTAAAATGTATGTACCTCTGCAGGGCAAAATTTTATTAGTATAGATGTGAGCCACTTCTTGAATCCACTTCCTAACATGGCATACTGTATCTTAGATGATAAATACACAATGTATACTGCAAGGCTTGATATAAAAAATCTTTGGATTTGATTACATTGGCCCCTTTGGCAACACAGGACTGGTGGCAGATAACCCCTGTCTTCTCATCTCACAGTAAAGAGGTGAGAGAAAGAGAGAGAGAGAGAGAGAGAGAGAGAGAGAGAGAGAGAGAGAGAGAGAGAGGGGAGGGGCAGAGGGAGAGAGAGAGAGAGAGAGAGAGAGAGAGAGAGAGAGAGAGAAAGAGAGAGAGAGAGAGGAGGGGCAGAGGGAGAGAGATAGAGGAAGAGAGAGAGAGAGAGAGAGAGAGAGAGAGAGAGATGGACAGCTTCCTACTTCCCCCTGTCCTCTCACTGGCCTTCAGGTTTGTGTGTGTGTGATCTGTGGTATCTAAAGATGCCGAAGCAGTAATGACGTGAGGGGCTGTGGTGGCAGTAGAGATAATGACTGTCTCTCTGCAGTACATTAGGTGTGCAAGTACCTTTTTCATGTGATAATGCATTGCAAAAGTGGTTTTCCATTGTGTATGTTTTGCCTCATACTGTATGTACAGTGCATGGTCAATGAAGGTCCAGTTAGCAGAAATAATCAAAACCCGCTTTTGAATGGGTGTTTCAGTGGCATGGACAAACAAAGGACTTTATTTTGTGTTGCGTCTCCATCTTGTCTTCATCCTTTAGCGGTAAGCTTAACTATTGCAACTAGGAGACTCTACTGAGCTTGGCAGCAATAACTTGGAATAACAGCTGTTATTCGCAAAATGGTATGGAATGTTTGACTGAAGGTTTCTCGTTGCTGGCGTCCAGCCCTGATCTCTACTACACAGCTTTGTTCAGTCCCTAACATGGGACCAGCCTGATACTGTTTGAAATATACATTTATAAAGACTTTACTTCTCTCTCTTCATCCATCTTACTCTCAAGAGCTGGTTATTCTGGGAAGGAGGACATTAGCAGCTGTTTTCATTGTTGTCCCCTAGATTTCTAAAACTGAATTCCATTGATTGATAAAAAGACGAGCGGCTATGTAGCGTTGCCAGTATAAACCCACTGACTGGATAGGCAGCCGTGACCAAGCCTGCAGCATACTTTCGGCAGCAAGACGGTGCGACATCAACAGTGTGGTTATCACTCAGAATAAAATAAACATAGGCATGGGACGTGGTATCATTCAAAATGCATGAATTGACATTTAATCTGACTCTTCAAGTATGTCAGTTGTTCATATGTGAGATGCGTGTACAATTTCAGCTGCATTCCTACGGCTGCCTTTTTTACTGCTTGCACTGTTGGTATACGATGTCAATACTAGTGAATACTGCTGCTCTCCATAGAAACGAAAGACTTTTCCACGTGGCTGACTTACACATGCACATCTTCTCCATATAGAATTTAGATTAACTCCTACTTTTGTACAGTATTGTGTTTCTTGCTATTTTGTTAGCAGAAATACACAACGGTAGTTGATCACGTTCTCGATGGACACCTAGTGTGTGTGAGTGGAAAGGTTTCCTTAATCGTTTCTGGTTTTCATAGAACAAGACCCGCATTAGAACAAGACACACACACGCACACGCACACGCACACACACACACACACGCACACGCACACGCACACGCACACACACACACACACACACACACGCGCACGCACACACACACACACACACACACACACACACACACACACACACACACGCACACACACACACACACATACATGTACCCATACATGCGTTTCTGTACTGATGAATGTGCTGCACTTCTGTATGAAGGGCTCTCTCTTCTCTTTAATAAAAAGAGGCCTTTTCAAGTTTGCTCATCTTGAAGAGGCAGTTCAAACAGCCGTGTGCACAGGCTTCATGTTTGCACACTCCTCCAGCCCGTGCCTTGCCCCGGACATCCAAGACGGTTTAGGCTACCTTATCTCCAAAGGGGCAGGATGTGCTTCCACAACTGAGCGAAACAATTACTCACGGCCACTCTCTCTGTCCTGCAGTTAGTATTTCCAGTTCTCTCTCTCTCACACACACACACACACACACACATTAACACACAGTGAAAAATGGCTCAAGATATTCAATTTGGATTTTCTTTCTCTCTTTTTTTTTGTGTCAGATGAGCAGGTGAAATTAATTTATCACTTTGTTGTTTTCATGCCCAGTGTTGTGAGGCAGTATTAAAGCCATGGCTGCATCCTCAGCGTGCTGAAAGTCTTGCTCCAGCTTATGTACAATTTCACACTGATTTGGACAGTTGTAACTCTGATGGCTATTGTTTGCTGAATTGTCCAGATGGATGTTGGCGAGCGGTCCCCATTACTGTGACTGTGGGAACGTCTGTGATCTACTGAATACAATCTACTGAATGCAGTTTCAGTACAAAGCATTTTAATACTAGTGGACATTAACGTGTGTGTGTGTGTGTGTGTGTGTGTGTGTGTGTGTGTGTGTGTGTGCGCGTGTGTGCGTGTGTGTGCGTGTGTGTGCGTGTGTGTGCGTGTGTGCGTGTGTGCATGTGCGTGTGTGTGCGTGTGTGTGCGTGTGTGTGTGTGTGTGTAGCATCTACCTTATATTTGTTCCAAAAAGGCTGCAATACATTATATATTTTAAAGTCATTTATTAGATTTCAGAATCATGTGGCCACTATGGCTGTATTTTGACTGTTTTTTGTGGTTTTTTGGGTTTTGTTCTGTTTTGTTTTTACCAAATGCAGGTGTTACCTGGATACTGTATTTATATTATAAGTATACTTGAAAATACCTGCTACTTCCATACTTATTAGGTCCTGTGTATAATTTGTTCATCACAGTTTAGTATTTAGGATACTTGCTTTTGTGTGTTTGTTGCAAGGCCTTACACCTCTCAATATTTTTGCCCTTAACAATGTTTTTGAACTGTTTTCTTTTTGTATTCGAGTTTACATTTACATTTACATTTATGGCATTTAGCAGACGCTCTTATCCAGAGCAACTTACAAAAGTGCTACGTAGTTGTTTGGAATCTCCAAGGTAGTATAGATAGTCCTGAACACAAGGTACTCTAAGCTGGAAAAACCACTAGACGAAAGTCATATGATACCTAACAATTATGCCAAGTCATTATTATACATGAATATACACATAACCTGAGGAGAAAGACAGTAAGCAATTCCTGTAACCCAATTATGCACAATACCTGGGAAAAAGACAGTAAGCAATACCTATAACAAACACCTACGATAAAAGACGATAAAGCACAGTAGACGAAAGTTGTGTTTGTGCTTTAGCATTCACCAGTGGTTCTGAGTTGCTCCAGACAGCTTCCACGCTACTAGAGTGGACACTGTAGAAAGTGGAACATGTCTTCCTCAGGAGAAGTCAGCTTTGAGGAAATCTTGGAGCTGCGGACGTCCTTGTTCAGCCAGCTGGCTGCATCATCTAAGCCCACACCTACAAGACAGGGGTAGGTGAATCTCTCGTTTGTTACCCAAGATTTGAATCTGTCCAAACTGTTAAAGTGATTGGACTGTGGGGGTTTTTGCTTCCTTTTTTTTTTGCTGGCATACAACTTCTCTAGTTTTCCCACGGAACAGTTCAAGATTACGTTTGTGGTTACACTTCTCTCCAACAAAGTGAGTCTGGGCCGCAATCACAGAGTGGAGGAAGGATGTACAATCAATTCATTACAATCTCCCAGTCCTCATTTGAACATACACCTGAGTGGAGCGAGTCGGGGCCATTTGGATTTCAGCTAAAACAAGGAGAAACACATTGCAGATGAGGACACTGTGGATTTTTGCAGGCTGGCACTGGAGTCCTGGAGGGAACGAAGGAGCTTTGATCGCAACATTTTGTCAAGGACTATGCAAAGATCGCCTGCGGTGATTCAAACCTGCCTATTAACCAACTCATCTCCTTGGCGATCTAATACTGGCCTGACACTGACTTTCTCTGCCTTGGACTTCGTTCACCAAGGTAGCCCTACCAACATCTCATTAGTCACGCCACACCAGTCCCACCAGTCCCACCAGTTGCTGCTCCCTTTCCCCCCATTCCGTTTCCCAGATTATTGATCGTGTTCACCTGTTCTCAGTTCCACTTTCCTTTATAGTCTGTTTCTCTCTTCCCTTTGTGAAGTATCGCCATGTCTCGTGCATGCGTAATGAGTGTTGTTTCCTGGTCCAGCTTACCTGTGTGCTGTATTGTTTGTTTCTTCGTAGTCATTTTTGCCTTTGCCCAATGTGGTCTGGTTGCTCATTTGTGACAGGTACATTTGCCTTCCCAACTTGCACTGTTGGCTCATTGTTTTATGTATTTCTGTATGTAGGCCTATTGGTCCCTCATGTTCTGGTTAATGATCCATGTCTGGCTACTGACCACAGCTTTGGATTAACCTTCTCCCAGTAAACCTATCGTGTTCAAGCTTGTCTGTGAGTGTCTGGCTTGAATTTGACATGTTACAGCCTGATGGAGAAAACAAATTCACATGTCTCTGGAAATCACAGACCTGTGTTCAGATAGATCCCGTTTCTTATGATATTAATATGCACATCTGTTTTGTACAGAATTCTGTGGACATTTATACAATAATGCACACCCTGACCTCTCAAAATATCAATGCTGTGAACCACTGCTTCTTCTTTATATGATATATGCTTTTCCATTGAGCTCAGTGGAAGATCTAGGAAAATGTATGCTATTTAACTAGGTCAGATTAACCTATAGTTGATCACAGGAATCTTGTTTTTGTGTGTATCTTGTTCTCGCAATTGTCTCACCACAACACACTTAGGACTTACAACTGTAGTCGGACTTACATGGCTTGAAAAACACAATGTCTCTGATTCCCAAAAAGGTTGTAGCTCGGTCATTAGAGGGCAAGAACTATTGTCTCCAACTCCGTTCCAGTTCAATATGGAGTCCAGTCTTTGGGTTCCTTGGGTTCCTTGGTTTTCTGGGGACCTTTCCTGGCTCTGCTCCTTTGCTCACCTGCTTCAGCATGTTTTGTCTTGTAGAGAAGAAGGAATGATTGTGACCTTCCGTGGTACATTGAGGCATCAGCAAAGTTAATGTGCAGTTTATCTCCTGGTTCTTGTGCCTTTGCCCCATTGGAGCAACTGTGTGGAGTGCAGGATAACTCCACCTTCAATTTATGCAGTGAGTAAAACCAAATCTGGATTCCTGGATTTAGGAGGGATAAGAATGGAAAATATGTCACATCTTCAAACACATTTAAGTGCCTGGTTATGCTCTATATCCTTTCCAACTGTCTCACTGCTGAGGTTTGAGTATGCAGGTTTGTTGTTTACATTGATGAGGAGCATGGTTCATCATATAAGGGCTGATTTGATGAAGTTGTTGGAACAATGATTATGTAACATGACTTTGAGACGTCATATTACGTCAAGTCCTATGCTGGCTTATCTTGACTCATGTATGCTCTGTGTGGTTCAGGTGTATGTGTCTGAGCTGTGACTCATAGCTGTACTGTCACGGACGCAAGGAGAAACTGCCCAAACTCCACCTGGGTGGTTTTTTTTTTCACTAAGAAGATTTTCTCTGTGGAATGAAGTAGGTAACTGAGTCCTCCTAGTGGTCAGCTAGCAATGAAAGTGTGGGGGCCCTAGCTTGAGCGATTTCATCATTTATACCAATCATCAGAATCTGGGATATGCTATAGCTTATGTTCAACACCTCACTAAACTACTATATTACAGCTTACAATTACTTATAAACCTGTTATCAGAAAAAGAAGCCTTAAAAGCTGATGTCCTGTATTGTGTCCTTGAGTGCAAACCCACAAAGTCACAACTAGGTGTCACATATAATTCCCATGTGTTATCCTGCGTCTTTCTTAGTTAATTCGGACTTTGTGTCCATGTGCGTCCTTTGACATGTGCTTTATTTGTTTGATTAAACCCAGTTCTCTTCCTCCTGGTCTAGGGCACCTGGCCCTATGCCAGCTGCCACACCTGAAGATCTCTACATCTACCTCGAACCAAGGCCTGTGCCCAGGCTGCAGACACTTCTCCCCTTCAAACAGCCCCCGTGTCAGCTCCCTTGCATCACACTGACTTAGTCTGATCAGTTTCCCGTGCCAGGTGTGGAATATGCCATTCTGTCCCTTATCTTCAGTGTGGAAGCTGTGGTCCTGCCTCCTTGTGTGTGTGTGTGTGTGTGTGTGTGTGTGTGTGTGTGTGTGTGTGTGTGTGTTGGGGAGGGTGATGAGATCACACAGCTGACCCATCACCAGACCACTCACAGGACAGAATACAGATTCCCATAGGATGGAGCACACTGCAGAGCGGGTCTTCTTCTGAGAGCTAACAGGATCAACAGTGAACCCAGGAGAGGTGAAACACAACATGAACAAACATTGGGAAAGGCTAAAATCACTTTAAACTTAGCTGACAAATACTTACTGGTGTAACATTGATATATGGCCATGTGAATATGCCTCAATATGCCCTGTACCTCACAATGGTATGCTCATAGCTAATTAGGGGAGAAGGTTTTTGTATATGGGGGAACTAGATGGACATGGGGGTTATTCATCTTAGGAGAGGCCATATGTATAATGGCGAGTAAGGTTTGCAGACCTGAGACTGAGGTTGCCTTTAGCCTTAATTGTATTTGGATGACTGTCTCAGGGCATCGACAGGAGTCACTGGCTTCATTTTATATTCAATGTATATTGCACTTTTTGTATTTCCATGAACTGTAAGCGAAACCTCACTGAAACTTACTTGTAGGTGTTTGTCCAAACCCTTTGGGAGGTCCCTCTTTCTCCATGCCTGCCTAAATCTCACACAACCATGCAACAGTAGGTGAACCTATTTAGTGATCACTTAGTACATTGGTTGCTACATATAATATAGTTAATTATGTAATGTAATGAACTTAAGGAAATGCCAAACTCCACTGTCTGATATTTAGACTCCTTGCTGAGAAGCCCACAGAGACAGATTTCTGGAAGTTTTGGCTTTATTCCAGAACCTACTTCAGCCTCTTTCTCTCTCTCTATCTCTCTCTCTCTATCTCTCTCTCAGACATTATTAAGGACAGGATTGAAGAGATGTCCTCAGGGCCTAGAACAATCTGCGCTGAGTCATGGGAGACTGCACATGCAGCCCAGAGTCCTGGGTGAGTGTTTCTTCTGCCACCGTGCAAACACTCATGGCGTGTTCTGTGCAAGCGTCTGGGCAAAGAGAATCTCATGGCTCTGATGACATGAGCATTCACAATGAAGCCATCCTACGTCTGCGTAGTAGACAGTCAGGTTTCATACCAAACGCATGACGGTAATGACGGTAGCTCGGTTGTGGTGATGTGCGGGGTGTCGTTCCATTTGACATGTGTTTACGAGTCAGTATTAGGGATTAACAGTGGTCTCTGGAGTGGACCGGTGACAGAGAGCAGCAGGCACTGGTAATGCAATTATAATCTGTTAAATCTCTCTTGTAATTGAACAGATGGAGAGAAGCCTTTGCTGTCCTGACCAAAAAAAAGATGTTCCCTTCTTAGCTCTAAAGTGCAGGAAGGAAAAGACTGGACAGAATTGAGATGTTATCAAAGCAACGATCAACTTCCAAATGGCTCACTTTTTAAATTTCTCTGTCACTTCATAGGGGATATGTATTCATGGATTAAGATAAGCAAGGTATTTTTTTAATGTGGGGAATCCTTTAATCTCATCATACATTTTACATGAAGGTTTATTCAGGCTTTGTCAGCAGAGCCATACATATAATACTCTGCATATAGCACATGCTATCTTAGAAGTCCACACCAGCAAGTGCAGACATGCAGGTAGGCAGAGAGTCTCACCTATCTACGGCTCGAGCCATGAAATGAGAGGAAGAGAGTGATGTCTGAAAACATACTCTGATGAGCACTCGGTGTGCTGGCAAGTAAATGAAACCTTTGAACCTCTCCAGGGTGAACAAGCTGAATGCTTAATCAACGATGAGCTAGGGAGAGAAAAAAAAACCTGAAACACACCCCGGATCAGAGATAAACACATGCAAGCCACTGGCCACTGTCAATACTTGCTTTCATTCAAATACAATGGCCCTCTGATCAGAACAATGATTACCCTGGCCCAGCACTGCTTCTCTCTACTGGCAGCTGAATCTCCCTATTCCTATCATTTTAATTAATCCTGTAATATTTCCAGAGCCTGTTCTGTATAAGCCTCTAATGAGAAATCTCATCAAAAGATGGCAGAAACTGGCAATTTTGCACAGTGGCTGGCACGACATCCTGCCTGTTCCTCTTTTCACTAGACATCAATTCATCATTTTTCTTCAGTTCACCATATGATCCGGCGTACGTGAATATATGGATCATGGTAATGGGGGGTCCTGTTAGAACAACAGCGTGTTTCTGCTGGTGTTCCTCAAGGCTTTCTTTTTCTCTCGTTTGCTGTTATGTGCCGATAGCCATCCCAATGATTTTAATCAGCCATCCATCACTGTGACAGTGTTCTAAGAATAAAGGTTTTCAAGCGCAAGTTAATTAATCCTCTTTCTCCTGTCTGCGTGCACTGCTCAATCATGGAGCAAAGAAAAGCAGTCAAGAATGTAATTGTTTGTTTTCTGCACACTTTGAGAGAAATTGCCAACACTTTTTTTGTATCTTTGGAGGTTGCCCTGTGTTTGCCTTTATCCAGAGCCCTCCCTTGAACCAAATTATGCGTTTTCATACAGATCAGCTATCATCAGAACTCAGCATTCTTAACTGATTTTGACAGTGACACGCACACTGCACAGAGTGATTTTTATTAATGCATAAAGTATTAAAAGCTCAACAGAAAATTCTCATAATTTAATTTCCTGTATTTTGATGTCAGTGTCAATAAAATCTCTTTAAGGGAGAAAATATTAGAAACGTGTCTTTTGTTTAAAGTAATTTATTTAACTTTTCCCATGCAGCACTTGGCTTATCCATTAGAAATACTGCAAAAGTCAGTTCCATTTGAATGTTTTCTTATTTAAATTGGAGGTTGGCTATTCCCCACAGTGGACACTAATTTATTTTGCAGTCAGGGTAATGTAATGGTTGGCATAGTAATCTTGTTTATGGCAGCGTCGAACACTGCTTCAGGGCATTGTCTGCACACAGAGCCACCTCACAGTTGTGGCTCTACAGTGATAAGAGCCCGACTCAAGCCAAGTTCAAAGCCAGTCATAAGTGGAAAAAGGGAAATTCATTTCAAGCAATCAAATGTGTTAAACCATTTTAACAATTTAAGGATTTTTGAATTTTAGGATCACACCTCACAGGAATGGCAACAGACAAAGTGCAGACATTTATTTCTGGTGTGCCTGTTACCCGGTGACCTATCTGTTTTAATGATACATTATTACATCAGGCAGAAATGAAAAATTATTTAAAATAGGATGCGAGGTTTAGACAAAATAATAGAATGTAAAGGAATATATATGTATATTTACATTTGTATACAGTTGATTTTTACCAACATATAGACACAAAACACACAAAAAAATGTTTTCTTAGTAATGTTTACAAAATTATCAACAAGCAGTATAAATCACAAGAGTCAAATCATGGGAGGCAAAAGTCATTGAACCAAATGTGAGGAAATAACCAAAGTTATTTGTCAAACGTAAACTTTGCTGTCAGTTTGAAATAATGACCTGCTTATTCTGTCAGATGTTTCAGTGCAGTAGTATATTACTGGAACTTCCTGATACAAGCATCCAACAGGAATTTCTGATCTTGGTTAAAAAAAAAAAAACTTTCAAACATAAATAAATTGACTGCAGCAGCACTACAAAGAATATATACTATTGTGAAGTATACAAAATTCAGTAAAGTGAACAAAGATCAAGCAGTTTTTACTGATTAAAAAGTTGTATGAAAAGTTTTGAATTATGTTAATTGTACTTATTGTTATTAATTGTACTGGATGAAAAACAACTGTACCTGAATGGAATATTACTTGCCCTTATGTTCCACGTGTATTTTGGATATACATTTGTAATGTACTAAAAATAATAATGAACATACTCTAAAATGTTTTCTACTGAACTTAATTAAGAATAATATTTTCATGTTCAGTTATGGATAGTTGGCAGTTGCTGGTTCTTGTATAACTACTCATGTGACTCAGGCTGAAGCAGGATGTGATGGTAAGTCAAGTTCACACAGATGTTAGTTTAAGACAAAACGAAACCAAACATGAGGAATAATAAACAATGATGGTGAAGGTGACAAACGCCAAACGGTTAAAGCACAATCAGTGTGTAAGCACTACACAGGGTCAAACACCAACAAACACAAGCACAGGACAAAAGCTTAAATGCATACAATAACAAGACAGGTGTCTTGTTAATAATAATAATAATAATAATAATAACAGGTGTGACACAACCAATTAACAAGGGCGGGTCATTGCCATGAGCGCAAAAACACAAACATGCATACACACAACAATGGCTATGAAACATCACATTAATTTATGAAGTTTGTGATAAAGATGGGCAAGTTGGACTTTATTGTTATTATGACTAATGAATTGTTTAAGTTTTTATTGCTAAAATGTGCATTGAGTGCATTGAGTGCATTGATTATGCATTATGAGGCCTTTTGAATACAAACGAATTGTCATGTCCAAGAAAGCAGTTTGACATGACTTGAGGTTTATGACATGGCGTGTTATCCTGCTGGAAGTAGCCATTAGAAGATGGACACCCTGTGGTCATACAGGGGTGGACATGGTCAGCAGCAGTATTCAAGTGGGCTGTGGCATTTAAACAGCTGATATTTAGGGGCCTAAAGTGTGCCATGAAAATAACCCCCACTCCACTCTACAACCATCACCAGCCTGCACCACTCATCTGTGGCAGGATGGATTCATGCTTTCAGGTTACTTCTGCCAAATTCTGGCCCTCCTGAATGTCACAGCAGAAATCCAGACTCATCAGACCATGCAATATTTTTCCAATCTTCTGTTGTCCAGTTTTGGTGAGCCCATTGCAAATTGCAGTTGCTTGTTCTGAGCTGACAGGAGTGGTACCTGTTGTGGTGTTCTGATGCTGTCGCCAATCTCCAAGGTTCAAGGTGTTGTGCATTCTGATATGCTCTTCTGAATTGAGCACTTGAAACTAAGGTGCTTATTTGAGTTACTGTTGCCTTTCTATCAGCTCAAACCTAACCATTCTCTTCTGACCTCATCAACAAAGCTTTTTCACCCATAGAACTGCCACTCACTGGATATTTTCTCTTTTTCTGACCATATTCTCTTTCTGATATGGTTGTGCATGAAAACCCCAGCAGATCAGCAATTTCTGAAATACTCAGACTAGCCCGTCTAGCACCAACAACCATGTTCAAAGTCACTTAAATCACGTTTTTTCCCAATTCTGATGCTCGGCTTGAACTTCAGCAGGCTGTCTTGACAATGTCTACATACTTTAATTCACATGGTGTCTGCTATGTGATTGGCTGACTAGAATCTTGCTTTAGCAACGTTGAACAGGTGTACCTGTTCTAATAAAGTGGCTGGTGAGTGTATATATTTTTAGTATACTGTATTTGTATACATTTTGCAATGTATTTACAACAATTTGTTTATTACTAAGCTGGTTCAAAGAAAGGTGTTTGTACATTTTCTTCGTTAAACATGTACAGAATGAAAACGCACTATTAATTAAGCAGAATTATTAACCACTTGGTTACAAGATTGCATGATTCCAAGATTCTTGAAAAACACCATAATCTCCGCATTCATTTTATCATCTCTCACGACACAATGCTTCAGTACTGCTGGGAGGTCAGCCATTGTGGATCCTAGAACAATCCTCCACAGGGAAGTGCACAATGGGAGACCTTCATAGTTAAATTGGTTTGCACTCAATTCAGATGCAACACGTCATTGTTGAAATCGGCCAGGATGTCGGATGCCATTGGCGTTCATCTCATAGCTTCACACACCTCTTCTTCCTTTTGAGTAATGATTCGGATCTGAGCTGCGGTTCTCTAAGTCGGCAGCTTTATAATTAGGAAATGTCCCGACACACCACATGCATGTGAATTGCTGTCAGTAGCTGTTGAGATAGAGATTAACCTAGGAATTCCCAAGCCTGCTTGACAGTTGAACCTTTCAACATAAACTGTTTGCCTCAACTGGCTTGAGATTTTAACTTATTCAAATCTTGCATATGTTACAGATTGGTTTGGATCTCCATCGGAATGCTTAAAGTGTGATTTAAGTGTATATATATCTTTCATTGAAGTGTCATGTGACCTGACCCCAGAAACTGCAATTGCCAGCATGCCCAGTGTCGCTGCTGCCAATCCTCCTCCCCTAATTACTGCGAACCACCTGTTCCTCATTATCATGTACTATATAGCCTAGATTGCCACACACGCTCCTTGCAGAGTGTTGCTGACAACGTTGTTAGAAGCATGCCAAGTGGTCTTTACTCTGCATGATATTTATAGATCGATCTTGTTTGTCTCATGTTTTTGTTTTTTCTGCTGATAAACTTGATGTGGACTGTTTACTACATATTTGGATCCTGTCTTTGTACTTTTGCTGTCTCCCTGGTTTTGACCCCTAGACTGTTCCAAGGTTACGATCTGGTGTGGGTTTCCCGAAACGTTCGTAGCGCTAAGTGCTTCGTAACCTCGTATGAAAAGTATGAGGTTAAGAAGTACTTAGCGCTAAGAACATTTCGGGAAACTCACCCCTGTACAATAAATCCCTCATTCAAGATCTGCGAGCGATTGTATTCCGACATGTTTCTGACGTTACACTAAGCAATTCTATCACTCCATACCAGGTAATCATAGACAGGCCCACAACAAAAAGGTCACCTTGTGTACTTAGTTTTTTTTTTTTATTTAGCTCAGAGGGCTTGATTGTTTTAATAATTTTTGCAGTATATAAGGAGTTGTATTATTTAATATTCCAAATTGAGAGACTACCTTTTATGTCTGTGTTTATAATCCAATTAAAATTATTTATAAAACGTGTCATATTCTGTGCAAGAACAAACTGCCAGGGTGATATGAATGGCTTCCGTGATGTTTGGGCATGTAATCACGACTTTTAATAATAATTTCATTCTTACTTTCATACCTGGGGCAATATTCTGTTCCCTTTATATGTCACTACACCTGTTTAAAACAATATGCACTTCCTGAGGTGAAATGTGGTATTTACATACCAAATGAAATGGAATACTTATAATACTAATTCTAAGTCTACAGACAAAATACAGTTTGAACATAATGACTATACGGCTACTGTTTTTTTTTATGATCTCAAAGTGTTCTCATACAGTTCCAGTATTCAGAGCTGGAATATTGATAGACCACAGAGAATGAAAGGAACTTTAAAGATGTTTCTACTTGATTTATGTCTTAATATTTTGTTCAACCATTAGTGGAAGCAGAACTATACAGTGTAGGATTTTTGCATTGCTCAAAATATGCCTTCATACATGATGTCTCCCTCATGTACCTAAGGTCAAAGTGCAACAGAGTATCCACAGTGGATCAAGTGACCTGTTGTGTGTGCTGAGATCAGTGGAATGCTCCATACGTCATCTCACAAGAGCACCCCTCCTCTGAACCGAAGTGGTTCAGTCAACAGAGTCCAGCCAGCACAAGTTCCTCTGGGCTACTTCTTGCCTCCAGTCCAGTCAGTGACTGGCTGACTGTGGCAGACCTGTGAATGTGCACAGGTGAACAGTAACGCCTTTTAGATGGGACGTGGTGCAAACTGAATGGCCAGAATCACCCGTATGATTAAAAACAGAGACGAAAGATTCCTCACGGCAACTTCTGTATCTCGTTCATTTGTGCATTCAGGTATACTGAAATTTCAGGGGTGAAAAATGAAATTGGCTTTTGTATTTATTTGCAATTATGCAATGTCTTCTGTCTCCTCATTAAAATTTTGATTCAGTCTTCCAATTGAACAAATTAGTGAACTGCTGAATTGTCTAATATTCAATTAATTATTAATTTGCAAGTGAAGTAATTAAAAAAGATTAGCCAATTTGCCTATTTGCCTTTCTTTAAATTGTGGACCATTACTGCTTTAATTAAAGTTCATGCATAGATTACCGCTTTTAATGAGACAACTCCCCAGCAAATTGATTTACATTTGACAGGATCCAAAATGAGTGCTGTGGAAGCTAAGTCTCAGTGCCATTTGTGTGTAAAAACTTTATTTACAGACAGAACCCTAGCATAGGGCTAACACTCAGAAAGAAAATCTAACAGTTAAGAAAAGAAAGAACCCCCAACCCTAAAAAAGAAGTCTGTTCATCTCTAATCATGTTTGATTATGAGGAGGCATTGACCAATCAAGGCGCTGTGAGTCTAACTCCTGTATCGTATCTTTCTGCATATCTCATCTGTAGTCAGGCAGGAAATTGAGTGAAGTATGTGGAATGGTCACCAGGACAGCAGGGTGGATGAATTGTCAGCAATCATTACTATCTGAATTTTGCAAATAAAACCATTTAAAGATTTAAAGCCAGAATACACATGCTTCTTAATATATATACTGTATTATGTATTTCTGTTTCTCTGGAGACTTTGTGGTCTTTACTACACATTTTCTCACAGTATATACACTATATTGCCAAAAGTATTCGCTCACCCATCCAAATTATCGGAATCAGGTGTTCTAATCACTTGGACACAGGTGTATAAAATTAGACTGTTTTTACAAACATTTGTGAAAGAATGGGTTGCTCGCAGGAGCTCAATGAATTCCAGCACGGAACAATGATAGGATGCCACCTGTACAACAAATCCAGTCGTGAAATTTCTTCGCTCCTAAGTATTCTACAGTCAACTGTCAGTTGTATTATAAGAACATGGAAGTGTTTGAGAATGACAGCAACTCTGCCACATACACAACTGACGGTCCAGGGTCGGAGGACGCTGAAGCGCATAGTGTGAAGAAGTCAACAACTTTCTGCAGAGTCAATCACTACAGACATCCAAACTTCATGTGGCCTTCAGATTAGCTCAAGAACATTGCACAGAGAGCTTCAGGGAATGGGTTTCCATGGTCGAGCAGCTATCCAAGCCATACATCACCAAGTGTAATGCAAAGCGTCAGATGCAGTGGTGCCACTGGACTCTAGAGTGACAAACCACACTTCTCCATCTGGCAATCTAATGGATGAGTCTAGGTTTGGCGGTTGCCAGGAGAATGGTACTTGACTGCATTATGCCAAGTATAACATTTGGTGGAGGGGGGATTATGGTGTGGTGTTGATCTTCAGGAGCTGAGCTTGGCCCCTTAGTTCCAATGAAAGGAACACTGAATTTTTCAGCATACCAAGACATTTTGGACAATTCCATGTTCCCAACTTTGTGGGAACAGTTTAGAGCTGGCCCCTTCCTCTTCCAACATGACACCAGTGCTACCATCCAAATGTCGCAACAGAAATCGAGACTCATCAGACCAAGCAACGTTTTTCCAATCTTCTGTTGTCCAATTTTGGTGAGCCTGTGCAAATTGTAGCCTCAGATTGCTGTTCTTAGCTGACAAGAGTGGCACCTGGTGTGGTCTTCTGCTGCTGTAGCCCGTCCACTTCAAGGTACGAGGTGTTGTGTCTTCAGAGATGCTCTTCTGCATGCCTCGGTTGTAACGACTGGTTGTTTGAGTTACTGTTGCCGTTCTATCAGCTCGAACCAGTCTGGCCATTCTCCTCTGGCATCAACAAGGCATTTGCGGCCACAGAGCTGTTGCTCATTTGATATTTTCTTTTTTTCGGACCATTCTCTGTAAACCCTAGAGATGGTTGTTTGTGAAAATCTCAGTAGATCATCAGTTTCTGAAATACTCAGACCAGCCAACAATCAAAAACCATGCCATGTTAAAAGTTACTTAAATCACATTTCTTCCCCATTCTGATGCTCGGTTTGAACTGATCGTAGATATATATATATATATAGTGAACACAATGTATTTTGAGAGATCCAGATGGTTTTATGTGTATATCAATTTATCTGCAGGCTAAACCCTGCATTTGGGGGTTTAATACAGAATTTAGCTTCACAAAAATGGTCCATAAGGGTTAAGGTGCCCTAAGATTTTATATCTGTGATGTTTTCAGTCTTCATATTTTATATTTTTTAAGCTCTTACATATATACATTCTCTTAGCCTTTTAAACCTATCTGTATCCTGGACTTGCTTTTCACCTTTCTATTTCCCAAGTCACGTCTTTTGCGCAGTGTAAAAATCAGAGATACCTGAGAGTGCTGCTGTCGCACCCAGGCCAGTGTATCTGCAGAGTCTCCTCCAAGGTCGGCAGAGCCACTCACGAAAGCCACGTAGATCTCTCAGAGCGGCTGATGCATCGTGGCCCGCTGAGTGATATGTGCATATATTTCAGATGTTTTCCAATGATAAACCCTCTCACCACACCAGAGCAGCAGGAAGGGATTAAAGCACTTTGTCTTCAGTCATATCCCAGTCCAGATCCCAGCCCGTGATCTGTGTTCTCTGACTGCACAGATTTCCTCCCGCCCCGAGAAAAGCACTCCGCGTCCTGCTTGCTGCTGACTGTGTGTTCCCTAACACAAAGGAGACTGCAGCATCAGGACCGTCTGCCAAACAAACAGTGAGGGATAAAGAATGAGGCTTTGTTCTTTATCTGTCTTTTTATTGATCGCCACAGAAGAAGTTGAGTTTTACATCTGCATCACATTATCGTTGTGAGGGCTCAGAAACCGATGGCGAGACAGTGACATTTTCAGCAGCTTGCTGGGCCAGTCATGAGGCTGGCTCTCTACCGCATTTGCTTGTAATGCAAAATTGTCAACACGAGGGTAAATCTATTCATTTCGATTATAAGGTCATCTCCTTCTTAAAAATGTATAGAGTGTCTGGTAGGAAACCCAGCTGGAACGAATATTTTTATTTGTCAAACACAGGTGCAAATATTGACAGGAAACGCGTTCCTCGACTTCACTGTAGGCAATTTCATTACCGTGTTGCCACTTTGAAACCGAGCTGGAAATCAGAGTCTAGATTTTCAGCCTATGAATGTGTGACAGGCACTTGAAAAAGAGAACACTTTGTGTAGGAATGTTCTGAAGGCATAGAACATCAAATGCTTCAAGAAGCACAGGGTAGTGAGAGGGCTTTGACCAGACCTCTGGAGGACTGCTCCTACCCCTTGTTCAAAGGTTCCTGTAAGGGTGAGCAGGAGCATGGGTGGTGCACAACCTCAAAAGTGTGCAGGCCTTCGCAAGCCAGGGGCAAGAAGTCCACAAACATGAGTACCAGGCTTGGCAGAAAGGTTGGTCGTCATGCATAGGGAACAGTGTCAAAAAGGACCTTTATTATGTCAGTTGCCATTTTAGCCCAAAAGCTTAATAAGATATGCTAAGATTGTGTGCTTCAGGCCATGAGAATCAAATGTATATGCAGTGTCCATGTTGTTTTTTTTCTGAACACTGCTGAGTTAGAATAATCAAAACATGGTTGTTGTAGAGTATCAGATGCCTGGTATAACCAGCTCTTTCCGCCATGTTTGTGCAAGCACTCCTGTTGATTCATTGATGGCTATTTCAGTAAGACTGAATTGCTAAACTGGGTGAGCATGCCTGCCCCGAGTGACTCTCAGTGTGCGCAGCTGTTCAAGTTGTCACGAATGCATTTTTTTTTTCTCGGAATGACCAATAAAGTAGCTTGGCCTCAGGGCGAGACTGCTAGGGCCGGGCCGGGCAGCGTTCCAAATCGTCTGGCTTTGTGAATGCAGTGGCTTTTAAGTCTCAGTGTGCACCAAACTCAGTGGAAGCTGGTGCGGGGACCACTTGATCGGGCTGCAGGGTGCAGGGCTCCCTCCTGCTCCCTCCATGGCAGTGGGATGTGTGAGCGTGATTGAGCTGGCAGTCGCCCTCACCATCTGTGCGCAGTACTCTTCAAACACAGTTAAACTCAGGCCCCCTCACAACACTCTGGGCTCTGGCTGGCGGGCTGCTGGAGTTAGACATGACTGATGGTGTGGATAGGCAGGATTTGGGTCCTTGAGGGGGGGGATTGTTTGTTTTGTTTGTTTTTGGACTGTAACGTGTATGTGTGAGTCTTTTTTCAGTACATGTCTGTTTTTCCAGATGTTTCATGTATTTGTTTATATGTGTTGGGCATTGCTTTTTGTCTAGAGGGCCCTAATGCAGTGGTTCATAATGCTTTCTTTCCCCACTACCCCTGATAACTGCAGCCTAGGGTCTGTGTCTTACACGTTTATCACAGCTGATCTTGCCTACGGAGAATGTGGAAGCCCTTTTGGCTTTCTGCGGACACACTAGCTTGGATTGGCTGGCCTTTCCCCTGTTTCATTTCCGAAGATTCGGTTTAGTGTTCAGGTTTGTGTAGAGGAGCATTAAATGGCACAGAAGAAGTGGGTTCCATCTGCGGGATTGAGACACAATGTTTTGTTGAATTGGCTGTACCCATTCTGTTCGCTCTTTGGACTCATTGGAGGGCTGACTGCCCTGCCTTAATCTGAGAGATCACTCTTTATCCACTGGGGTGCAGGTGCAATGTGGAAGAACATATCGAGCCATCTGATTGGATTAGCCACTGTGTTCTGTAGAGGAAACAAGTGACAAGGGAAGAGAGAGAACATCTCTAGGGATTATGGGAAACTGTAGTGTCTCTTTCTGTCTTTTCTCTCTCTATCCTTTCAATGGAAAGTGGAAATGTCTGTGTATATTACAAGGAGTAAACAATTTGTATGGTTAGTAGATGTTGCAGATTTTTAATTTTTAATTTTTTAAATGTACACATTATATACGTTGTTGTATTGGACACTGCCATACTTCAATATCAATACAGCGTTAATTGATGCAGGCATGGCTCACTTTCAGGCTGTGTTTAACTCATGTGTCTGAAAGAATGAAAGGCGTGTGGCAAATGTTCTGCAGGGATCAAACTTTTGCTGTGGATATAAGGAGAGTAACTGATTTCTCTTTCCAATTAATATTTGCAATTACTCGATACTTAAGAAATCAAAGATCGCATATTGTCATAAATATGTCCACCATGTTCCAGATTCTATGGCAGGATTACAAACTCTCCAGGTGCTATAAATGTATGGAGGCTATGTCTGTTGCAGGAAATGAAGGTTTGCTGAAATCTTTGTGTGTGTGTGTGTGTGTGTGTGTGTGTGTGTGTGTGTGTGTGTGTGTGTGTGTGTGTGTGTGTGTGTGTGTGTGTGTGTGTGTGTGTGTGTGTGTGTGTGAAAAATCACTTGCTTTACAAGTGATGCCTAGATATGTTTATGTTCAGTAGGGCGGCAATGTGAAGCTATAGCTGATCTAGTTGAGCTGTCATGTCATCAGACCAGACTGGTTCTTCACTGGTTGAAGAATGCATGTTCCAGCCTAGATGGCAGACAGCAGTTATGGTCACTGTATGGTAGAGACATCTCAGCTTTAAATGAACCACTTGACTCGATCTGTAATCAGTTTTAGGTCCTGACAGCTCAGCCATTCATTTTTAAGCTGCTTCTTCACTACTAAGCCCAATATGAGTTCCCACTTTGAAATATTCTGAAATATAACGTAAGGATGTCCAGCCCGGTCTGTACTCCCTCTGAACTTTGGCAAATATTTATGATGCTAATAACTTTATGATATTAGTAACTGGCTTATTCTACAGATGTTTCCTCAACATTAAGGAGTCATTAATGTTTTGTTAATTTCCTAATCTCTATTCCATCGGCTTGTACTAATAAAAATATACAGGCTGCAAAGCTTTTGCGTGTAGTAGACACATATCTAATTATTATAACTCTAAAATATATTTAATAGATATTGGCAGTGTTCTAATTAATTAAGCCTTATTGAAGTGGTTACACTTAATTGTGAGGTCCAGTGTTTGTTAAATACAAGGTTAATCGGTTAATCGTAGGCTAACAAATTAATGCTGAATACAATTAATTAGGGCTTTAACTTTTTTAATATGCACCGTAAGGGAAGAGACTACACAGGAAATCGGTTTCCAGCACGGGTAGTTAACATCTACTTTTACAAAAGCAATCCAGAAAGTGTCGAGAAAATTGTTGAACTGTATTATTCATTCCAAAATTTAATCGGTGAAGCAGCGCAGCTACAGTGGGTCTTCAGTTACTAGGAGACGTCGTGACTGAAAGGTCCTAGCTATTCGTTTGTTATGATTTTTGGAAGGAAAAAGTGAATAAAGGTTTGCATTTTTTTTCCTATTTTTGTGCTTCAGTGAATGACTGGATATAATGACTGTCAGGACTACCTCCAGCTTGTAGCGTATTCACCCGGTATCCATGCAAACAGAAATTCATAGAAATATGTTAACTTTAAAGTATCAGTATAAGGTAGGTTCTGATACAGGTTGCTTTGAACCTGGTGCCTTCGTACCATAACAGCTTGAATCGTATTTAAGGTGTCATATTGCTCTTAGCAATAACTGTCACAAAGTTGCCTCTTGATGGAAAAGAGAGACTATTATCCCTTTTGCTCTAGGTAGAAAAATTCCAAAAGCATCAGTGATGCTCTTCTTGTTTCTGATCACTGTATGAGAATCCTAACAACAGACTTCACAGATGAAAACTGGAGCAATTTGCCTCTAGCAACATAAAACTATAAACCTCACATAAGAGAATGGACCAAATGCCACTGGGAGAATCAGGGATTCATTTTACTGATTACAGTTTAGTTTGTTAGTCATTGGTGATAAAAATAAATAAAAATAATCTGCATAGGATACAAAACTGTTTCATGCATTTACACAATGTCCAAGATATATCTAACAGGTATTAGAGTGATCAGAGTGAACCTTTCCTTTAACCCCAAAACGATCAGATTAGCAGAATTCGAGGATAACCATATGGCAGACAATAGGCTAGTAATTTAAGGAAAACAATATTCCTTAATGACTGTAGCTATCTCCACAACCCCCACCCCACACTTCTCCAATCACCTGCATCTCCAGCTATATCGCCACAAGCACTCATTCCATGAAGGTCAAGAAAATATGTTCACATAACCAAAAGCTGTACGGTTAGTTTTAATTCACTGACATTGGAATGGACGCATTGTCCTCTGCCAGGCTCCTTCAGGAGTGTTGTTAGTATGGCTAGAACACTCAATAATACAGGTAGACAAGGGCCATCGCAAGCAAACCCACAGTCAGATAAGACACTGCTACGCAGAGATAATAACATGAAGAACTGCGTCCAGGAGCACGGAAACACAAGGGGATGCAGAGTAAGGTTTAATATGCTGTCTTACACTGGCAAGACTCGGCGTGCTGCATAATTAAAAGAGCACAGAGGCAGAGGCATCGTGAGGCTTTGTGATGTTTATTTTAATTCCACTAATTCCACTAGGAAAAAAAAAGTGGCTCCTCTTCTGAAGCGGAATATGGGCTCTTCTTCTTCCTAATTTGTTCCTATTCCTCCTCTTTGGGGGGGTTGTTTATTTCACTGGCTTGCTCATTAGGGGTCTGGACCTGGACAGCCAAGTTGAGACAGTCTAAAAAGCAATATATGAGTGAAATTGAATGGAACTGACAGCATAAATACAGTGATCAGCTGTAGCAAAGGAAAGAAAAACATCAGGGAATATGTAAGGTTTGTGTGCGTGTGTCTGAATGCTTTAGGCTAGGGTGAAGACAACTGGAAAGAGTCCATATGTTTCATTATGCACGGGAATGAACGAAACCCTATATTATGAATATATTTCAGGATGTGTTGCATTAGATCTGACAATGAAACAAAACAATACAAAACAAAAAATGTGCACTTGAGATTAGCATAAGACTTGGTTAATATAGGGCTTGGTGGCTTTAATGAAATTATATATTATATATGTATTATATTATATACATATATATTATATTATATATGTATCAGGCTCTTTGAGTATATTATGCTTTGTCCGAACACCTACTGTGTACTTATCTGGAATCTCTGAGATTGGTCAGTATGGACAAAGTGCACAACAGGGAATGTCCCCAATTCGTTACTGTGCCCATTTACTGTTCAAAGCCAAATGTAGCGCTATTATGTTTTGATGCACCTGCAGCACTCCTAAATGGAACGTATTATATTGCATTATAGTACGGCCTTTTGTTCTGATTACAGAGGCCAATATTGTGGTGACAATTAACTTGCACCGCAGTGTGTTCACCAGTGAGAGGATGTGCGTGTGTGTTTGTGTGTGCGTATGTGTTTGTGTGTGTGTTTGTGTGTGTGTGGTGTGGTGTGTGAGAGAGCGTGTCCTGTGGCGGCCTAGCGGAGCGGTGCTGTAGTCATCAGCTGAGGCAGGGGGAGAGGAGGCTGAACACCATCTCCTTCCCTTCCCCTGACAGACCAGAGTAATGACCGGTGACGCTTCACTGTGATTGCCGAACGTCATTTTTCTTCTTTGGCCCGTGTTCACTCTCCGGGAGGGTGTTTGATCTGGGCGAGCGTGTATTCTGAGGCATGCGTGTGAAACAGGGTGTGGGTGTGAGAAAGAGAAACACAATGCTCAGAAAGTGACAGGAGAAGAGGGGGACAACCAGAGTTAGAAAGACATGGTGGACATAAAGAAGAGAGAGATCAAGATGACCTTTTTTAGTGGATTTGTGATCCTGCCACATGAGTATAAAGATAAAGGAGGAGGCTGGTAGTGTCTTGTAAATATATATGTGTTGTAAAATATATTTGAATATTTGAAGGGGTTCATTATAAATGTAATGTGCACTTAATGCATAAGTAAGATAATTTTTCTGTCTAGAGTCATGTCTTCAGTAAACAGGTTATCCAGATTTCAACATGTTTAAGTGAATGAAAGTGTCTGTACTAAAGATCCAAAATCATTGTTTCAGGCTTCTTCAGCCTTGACAGGGAAGATTTTGGTGACACGCAGAACTATTGTAGGTATAAGGTGATATCCTTGAACATTAGGAACAGGCCCAAATGATTCTCTAAGTATACAGATGGTGAAAATGTAGATAGCACATGTTTTTTTATGTTTTTGAATGCAATCAATGTGCAATCAGTTATTGAATCAGTTTGAACTTTGAATCTCAAATCTGAATCTGAATAAGAGGTGTTTACGTTTTTTTCTTTTTTTTATTGCAATAATACATATATGCCCAGACGTGATGCTGTACCAATGCAAATATAGAGCCAAGTGTTGACATGAACCTTACTTTCATTACACACCCAGGACCAGGACTGTATCGTGGGTCTGATAGAAACGGCTGTCTGAGCCCTCCGAATGGTGAGGTCACTCACGCTCCCCTGGAGGCCAGCCGCAGCCGGACTTTGTCACATCACTGCTGGAGAGGGTAAACACCTCAGTCACTCCAATCACTGGCAAACCAATCAGATGTACCGCAGCGGCACACAAGTTCCACGGGAGTTCTGCACCAACCCCGTGTGAGCTGTACTGCACATGAACTTGCTGCGTCATTATGGGCCAGAGAGTGTTGAGGATGTTTGCTTTGTACTGCCGTTATGAGTAGGGGTAGAAATAAAGGGTATTTTATATGTGAGTGTGAGCTCATGAGTTGTCACCTGTGTCCTAAAAGTCAAAGCAAAAATGATACCAGGATGAAACAATGACCTCTGCATGATGTATGCGGAGTCTTTCAGTGAGGCTTCAGTAGTAGTACTGTCATAAGTGTGACAGAGAGAAATGCTTTCTCACTAAAGCTGATGAGAAAGGCGTACTGCAAAACTGAATGCCACGACTTTCTGTTTTCTAAGAAAAATTCACCTTTACTTGACTTCTTTAGTTTTTGCTAAGCACTGCGCAGTCAGGATTGAGTCAGTAAACACCCCTCTATCCCTCTGCCAACTGACAGGGAAGACCTCCAGCTCTGAGATCCATCTCGGAGGCGGCTCTGGGCTCGCTGCCTGCTCCTGCGTCCCTGTCTGTCCAGACCAGATGCAGCGAGGCCAGATGGAGGAGCTAATCACTGGAGCAGCAGGCAGTGCGAGCATTCCTGATCCCACTGTGTTCAGACAGCTCATGGGACCAGGTCCGGTCCTCTCATTCTCTCGCTTTCTCTCTCTCCACATATCCCGCTAACATCTGGGTATGTGTTTGCATTTCACCTCTGTGTTTGATTTGAGAAAGGGGGAAGTGTAAATATCCACATACACCTACACAATATCCATCCTTTCTGGGAATCGTGATTTTTCTTTCAACTCTTCCAGATATCACGCTTGGGTTTGACATGTTCTGAAGTGGAGAGACGAACGATCTTTACTTAAGCCATTTATTTAAAAAATGAAGCTATTCACGTCTTCTTAAGATCCTTTCTTGGAAATTCCTGTGTAAGAATGACTTTGGAATAGAAAGATGAAATGACCACTTAGTGATGAAGTAGATAACCTGTCTGCCCTAGAATGTTCTAACAATTTTATGAGCAGGGAACGTACAATGGTTCTACCACTTTCATAATGACTAGAAATATACTGTGATGGAGGTTATGCTGACATCATGACTGACATCACTCAAGATTATGTGATTTATGATATGACAGTTGTTTAATCCAAAAAAGAAGTGTCCAGACAGAAACAAATGTTTATGCAAGTACAGTCACTCACAAGCCTGAGAAACTATTACAATAACAACAATAATACTTAATTTTCACTGTTGATACTGTTAAAAAAAAGTTTAAAAAACAACAAAAAAATGTATACTTTATCCACCCTGCTCACAGCCCCCTGCTGGGAGAACGCTGCATTGCACCACTGTGGACTCCTCTACATGTCCCTCTCTATGAAGATTGACACGCCGGTTGTTGGGGGTGCGTATAATTATGCAGCCCGTACGCGGTCCCGATGAACTCCAGGTCCCCGATGGCAGACCCAAGGGGCCCGCTTGCCAGTCATGAGTTTAGTTGAATTACCTCCACCTCTACTCCAGCTACACCCCTCGACCCTGGTGGCAGACATGAGGTCATCAGAAGGAGAGGTTTGGGGGAGGGGGGGCAGGGGGGGGGGGGGGTTTAGCTCTGATACTGCATTTGCATTCCGCCTGTCAGGAAGCGTCTTCTCGCCGTCTGAGCAGGTCTGGGGCCTGGACGATGAGCAGATATAACCATCAATGGGTTGGTCTCGCAGGGACGGATTTGTTATACATATGTAGCCACCCACAGGGGTGAAACCCGTGTAAAAATAAAAGACCGCCGAGAGGGAACGGCCTGTGGGGCGCCGAGGGGTTTGACACTCCTGTAGGAGGATGCTGTGTAGTTTCAGCTCTCCCCGGGAGGAATGGGAATTATATTAATATCCCCATGATAAACCTGACGACAGGTTAATTTGCCTTTCAAAAGCCAGCACCCTGCCCCCGCTTGCCGACACAACTGACAGCAAGTGGTGACAGTCTCCTCATCCATCTGGAAGGATCGAGATTACTTCAAGAGCCTGTCCCCACATGCTCCTTTGTTCAAAGACAATTCTCGTAACTGCTTGAGAATTTCGACTTATCATATCAAGTCCAATCTGTAGTGGTTCAAGTAGGTTACAGTCATTTTTCAGAGCTAAACTGCAAATGGGCAATGCCTACCTTTCATATCTGTGCACAGAATAGGACTTAAATAGAGTTACTGTGGAAAAAAAGGAACAAGGAAAGGAGTTGAGCCCTGGGTCGCTGGAACTGAAAATAAAACTACAGTTGGGATAAAAGTCCTCTCACTAGAAGAATAATCTTTGAATAATCCAAATGACAGAAAATGAACGAGGTTTAGTTTTTAGACTTCTCCATTGAAATGGTTCCGCTCGTGCTGCCTTGACTTGTGTCCTGCTAAGTAGTGGAGAGGTCGGTAGGATTACTCAGCCCTGATGAGGTGGACCAGGGCCTGACAGAGTACCCCCCCCCCCCCCCCATCTGCCCCCTACCACAAACAGGGCAGCTGACAGAAACTCATTCATTATTTTGGGCAGAGGGGGCATCGCGCCGTCTCCGCATTCAGACACCTGCCACCTGCCTTCTTAAGCCGAAAAATCGTTAGGGCCTCTTCACGCTCCTGCCGGTATGTTCTCCTCCGTGCTGGAAGAATACCACCTTGTCCTCTGCTGTCATCACAGCCCATTGTGTTGCGGAGAGGACAGAAGAAGGCATCAGGGAGTAATGGGGAGGGGGGGATGCCCATTGATAGCCCAGGCAGAGAGGGGAGGGGCTACTGAGCCTGCATAGCCCCTGTGCCTGGAATTATAGTCAAGTGGTCTGCTCCCAGCAGATAACCAACTTTAGATTATTAGGATCATCAGAGGTTGGTGTTTTGGCCGGGCCCTGGTGCTGCCACACGAGTACCTGTAATCTGGATGTGAGGGTGAGAGAGGTGTAAGTGAGGGATCTGATATTTGTGATGGTGAGAAGTACGTCTTGGTTGAGCAGTGAGATGGGCACTCTGCTGATGTCATTTTAAGACTTTGCTGTCTGTGAAGGTCACATAAAGGACGTTTGTGGGTTGACGTGTATGTGTGTGTTTTCAGGACAGTGAAACCGGCTGGATGGTCTTTTGAACTGCGTCTTGACCCACTTTCCCAACGTAATGGTGTTGTATTACTTCCAGTTCCAGCTTAGTGAGTCTTAAGATTGAGCCCTTTTGCAGTTCAAAGTGTTGTGACATTCTCTGGGCCTGTGCGGTTTTGTTCTTGAGCAATCGTTCTATGAAACACTTCTATGTACTTGCCAGCGATGATATTCAGAAAACACAAATGGCATAATGTTGTTCTGTTGTAGTAAAAATCACATTAAATAATCATAGACCATTTTCATGATATCATGGTATGTTGTGAGTGAGAAGAATTTTTGAAAAATGGTGCCATCATCTGGTGTCTTTTTTGGCTACTAACATCCAGTATTTTCAGGTACAAGTGTGCTGGTTTTATTATTGTTTACTGCATTTTACTTCACATATGTTCCATTACAGTTGCATGTGAAACCACACTGATTAATAACGTTGAGTTTGTAGATGTTATAGTTATTTTCTATTTGGGCAACTGGAAAGCAGTTTTGGAACTGCTAGACTTTACAGCTTAGTACAAAAACCTCAAGCATTTCAGAAGCAAAGACATGTCGAAACACAAGAGTTTAACTTTAGTCCCATAAAGGTATGTATTTGGTATTTGAAATGTTTTATTTCATCACTGTTAATTCTGTTAATTCTGTACTTATTAGTAATTATTATCCTCCTACTTCAATAATAGTTTTTATATGTAACCAATGTTTACATTCCTCATTTGAGCTATGAATTTATGATTTTATCATGCAATTGTTTTTTTTATATGTCGTTTATATGTTGTTTATATGTTGTTTTTGAGAACTGCTAGCTAGATATGACAATATGCTCGTCCTGAAAAGCAAAAGTGTTATCACTGAATTCATCTGACCACAGATAAGAAAAAGGGGGATTTGCTGCCCAAACATTGGATTATCCCCTGAAACCAGGCACTATATCACTTTGGCATGACAGAGGAGCCATGTTTCTCCGAATGGCAATATTCTAGGCCGGACTGTGAAGACCTTGAGATGTTGTAGCAATACAAACTCAATTTAAAGGCTGCAGCTTCTTGTTGGCTATGAGTTGGTTGACACCCCAGTGAGCGCAGCACACAGACTGAGATGGTGTTTTCTGACACACTCATTGTTCATCCCTGCGTACACGCTGCCAAGTCTCGCTCCATGTAGCAATTGAAATTGATCTCCTGTTTAATCAACATCAAATTGGTCAAAGTGCACCATTTCTTACCCAACTCATCAAGCTTGTTTGATTCACTTTCTCTGGTGACTCCCTAGAGGAAAGAGGCGCGGTTATAGAAAGCTATCCTCTGGCCTGTGAACTATCTGTTATGGAAGTCTATGTCATAGAAGCAGGAAAAGTAGATTGCGAATTATACAGCTGTTCACATTAAATGAACATTGTTTTGAAAAATGGTCCATGCTACTTTTTCTTAATTCAAATACTTTGATTTGAATTTTCTCAACAACACACCCCATCATTCTTGAATATTGAATGAAGCTTAAAAGACTCCAAACTGTAACATTCCAGTTCTGTTTTCAGCGTGGTGTCACGGTACGGCGGCCCCCTACTGGTCGCCCCCGTCTACAGCAGCAGCTTGTCCTGTGGGTGTGGTGTTGTGTTCATCCCTCAGGTGGGCGGAGCCCGCGATCCGTCTCACCTGAGGGTCATTTGTTCGTCTATATATGTCTTGTCTTTGTACCAGTTGACTGCTGGTTATTATATCCTTAATTCGGATCAGTTCACGGGTTTTGGTTTGCGCACTTTACATATTAAACCATCCTATTTCCCTGAGACTTGGCGTGATCGCTTCCATTTATTTTCGCTCACCCTGCCCGTCACAGAATAACCAGCCACCTTCGGAAGCCGCCAGTCTCCTTTACTTTTTCCTTCGTTCGTGGTCATGTCTCGTGGTAAGTGTTTGTCTGCGTGGTGTTTTGTTTGAAGAGCTCTGCCGTGCTTTTGTGTTGTGTGTGTGTGTGTGTGTGTGTGTGTGTGTAGCACGGCGAGGACCAGGGCAGTCTGCCCTGAGACAGCTCTTCATGTCCGTTGTTTGTGTGTCGGAAGAGTTTCGCCGTGCGTTTGTTTTGTGTGTTGCACGGCGAGGACCAGGGCGTCTTCCCTGTATACTCTTCATGTTTTGTGTGGGTGAAGTGTACGTGTGAATGGGCGTGTGGACCAGTGTGCGTGCTCGTGGTGTTATATGTTTAGTGTTTCGTGTGTGACGCGGGTGCCGCTCGTCACTGTCGCCTCGCTCCCCTGTCGTCTTGTGTTTTGTGTGGGGGAGCGACTGCGAACCTGAGCGGCACGTCACAATACTACCGAGCGCGCATGTAAGAGTCCCGTTCGTTCATTGTTTGTACACTGTTTTTTGTTTGTCTAGTCTTTGCGTGTGTGTTGTTCTTGCGTGCCTGTGATATGTTGTATGTAATTCCACACATGCTCCTCCCCCTTGAGTGTGTGTTGGGGGTGGACCAGTGATGGTCCCATGCCACAGAGCGTGGTATGGAGGGCGTCGCTCCTGAGGGAGGCCCTGACCAGGAACGTGGGGGGTTCTCCTGAGCAGGTGGAAGTCCCCTGCTGAGACGGAGACCCCTCCCCCATTGTTGGGGGGGATCAGGGTAGTGCGCGTATGTGTTTTGTGTTGGTGTGTGTGGGTGTGTGTGTGTGCATTTGTGTTTTATGTGCAGGTGTTTCTCCCTGGCGGTGGATCGTGGCGTTCCTGGGCCTTGTGGAGGTCTCCACCTGGCAGGAGCCCCCTTATGTTGTGGGGTGACCGGAGCCCGGTCTTAAAGAGCCCCTCCCTAGAGGGTTGGGGCCCCCGGATGTTTGGGGACCATGGGGCTCCGGTCTGAAGAGCTCCTGCACAAGACGGAGACCCTTCCACGGGGTCCTGGAGGTGACGTAGCCACGCCCCAGGGAGGTAACCTGCACACACATACACCCCGGACGGACAAGGAGCCGTGGCCCGTCGTCCTCGCACCTGTGGGGCTATGCGGCTTAATGCCGGTTGGGGCGTGAGGGCCTTGTGACCGACCGGGGCGTGGTTTTGTCTTGTTGACGGCCCAGTCGGTCCAGGGTCCCGCCCAGGTAGGTGAGCTAACCTGTGTTTGTGTTTTGTGTTTCAGCTCTGGGACTACAGGGGGTGTGTCCCTTGTCCCTGCCTGCCTGCCCCTTTGTTTTGTGTGCTGCTGCTGTAGGCCGCACAGCTGGTGGAGGGGAGTGCGGCTTGGAGGGGGGATCTGTCACGGTACGGCGGCCCCCTACTGGTCGCCCCCGTCTACAGCAGCAGCTTGTCCTGTGGGTGTGGTGTTGTGTTCATCCCTCAGGTGGGCGGAGCCCGCGATCCGTCTCACCTGAGGGTCATTTGTTCGTCTATATATGTCTTGTCTTTGTACCAGTTGACTGCTGGTTATTATATCCTTAATTCGGATCAGTTCACGGGTTTTGGTTTGCGCACTTTACATATTAAACCATCCTATTTCCCTGAGACTTGGCGTGATCGCTTCCATTTATTTTCGCTCACCCTGCCCGTCACACGTGGAAATACATAATCCCCACTTTAAAAAAAAAAAGTAGTTATGTCCCTTGCTGTAAATATTTACCTTTTCCTCACCTTATTTATGCAAATGTTGTCTTTCTGTGCTTTTTCTTCCTTCGTAGATTTATCTGAAAGGGAAGGTGGATCAAACTGTGTCATGCTTGGATCCAACTGTGCCATGCATGCTGCAGGACTTAGGAAGCTTAGGGTGCTTGGGTTCCCTGTAACCTAAGCCTTTGGCTGACACTCACTGTTTGTCGTCATGTCTGGCTTTTCCCAGCAGTGCTCAGTGCCTTCCTGGGCCTTTTGGCTTCCCACGCCCGGCAGCAGTGGTGTAGACGCAGTGACCTCTGTGAATGCAGGTGTTAGTGGGGAAAAAGTTGTGAGTGCCGTGTTGTTAATGTGGTTAGTAGTGTGAGCTCACTAAATATTTGTCCAAATTACAAGATTTGAAGTTGAAGACTTGAAAGAAGTGAAAACATGAACATGTGGTGAAGTTTGACACAAGCCTTTATCTTAACTGGGATCAAAATTTTTTTGCCTATGTAACGATCTGCGTGGCGCAGAGCATGGAGGCGGACACAAACGCTGAGGAGAGCGAGATTTATTAAAGGGAAGTCCATATGGAGGGTCGAAAAGGATAGCGTGGGTCAAATCATCCAAGGAGTCAGAACATTGAACAAGTAACAACATACTAAGACAAGGAGCACTCACAAAACCAGGCAGGGAAACGGAACAAACACGAATCACTACTACTAGAGATAGAAAACTAGAACAAAGATACATGAAGCACACAAAATACGTGATACCGGACAAGGGAAACACTTATACTATAAATACATTGAACTAGAATAGAAACAGGTGCAGGCAATGATGACATGGGCGTGGCAGACGAGGGGAAACCAGGGCAACAGACAAGCAGGGCGGGACTAACGGGCAAGGAACAACACAGACACGAGGAACAAGGGAACCGGAGTGACAGCTAGGAGAAGGGGCGTAGCCCTACAGTCATCTTGAAGTCTTGAGACATTCTTGGCTATAAGTACTACTACCTACTAACTTATCAAAATTACGTAGTCACTTTCATAGCAGTATTTTAAAAATAAAAGTAGTTAATCTTTTCCATCGAGTAGTGAGGTGTTTTGATTGGGCTTGTATCCCAAAGCAAGCTTTCAGATTCCAAACTACAATGTATTTCCAAGTGGTTTAGAATGATCGTTGAGCTATATCATTATATATCATTAGTTGTGATTCTTTACAAGTAATGAGTAATGATATTATTTAAGTATTATAGTATATAACGTTTTCCAACTGCCGCTTTTCTGAATAGCTGCATATATGTTGGATAACTTTGTATGGTGCAGATCCAATTTGAGAGAGGTTTTAAACTGCAGGATAATGGCAATTATAAACTCATGGGCATTAAAAAGTCAATTTTCAGAGCAGGGAAATGAAGCCTACCACCACTGATCTCTTTCAATTAAACTGTAAATTACTCATCACCTGTTTCAAAGCTTTCCCTCATCAATCTCCAGTCCAGACTACATTTCCCAGGCATCCTTGTCACCTCCCCTGCTGCTTGAAATATCCCTCTGCCATCTCTCCTAATCTCCTTCTCCTAATATCTCTCCCTACTAATGCGATTAGAATCTGGAAAAAAAAGGTGTATGGGGTAACATTAGTGCAGACAAAGTAACAATACTATTCCCTAAACGTAGACGTCCAATCAAATGGCTGGAACGGTTTCCAGTATTCAATATATGAATATGAATGTAAGACACATACTGTCACTGAAAATGTAAGCAAGTCTCATAGACCCGCATTTTTGGCACCACGCTGAGAATGGCAGGACAGCACTGGGAGAGAGCAACACGTATGTATTTCCCTGCTGTAACACAAATTCATTGTTAAGGAGAGCAGCGTTCTGAATGGCGGACATGACATTGTTCCGGCTGCTTGAGCTGGGCTGCATTAGGAGGAGTTGCAGATGCAGACAGCCCCTGCTATGTCGTCATTAAGCATCCACATAAATCCAATATCCCCATCGCAATGAAATGCTGAGCTATTGGTTTCCACTGGGTTTTATCTGTGGAAGGTGTTCCCAAGCACTTTCTCCCCTCTGAGTCCAGCCCCGGCACCGTTTGTTTATCAGAATCACTATGAGGCGTGTAACTCATCTTGGAGTGAGCGTGCTCATCGCACTCAGTGAACACGAAAATTGAATTCAGATAGTCAGTCTGAGGGCTGGATCATTTTATTGTTGACCTATAAGCAGACTTAAAAAGAACAGGTGCTGATATGTTCTTATCGTACACTAATGCTTGATGGGAAGGCTTCACTGGACATAGTGTGGTGCTTCTTAAAGCCTGCTTCTTTTTGTTATGAAACTTAGCTCAAAAACCTAGTGAAAAATTACATTTTGTCTTATTCAAATGTTACTATTCAGTTTCCGTCCAAAATTCACAAGTTTATGAATTCCTTTACCCGTTATATATTCAATTAAGTTGTTAATGATTGGATCGTGTGCAAAAAAGTACACTTCTGTATTTACGTTATGTTTGTGAAGGTGACAAGCTACGTATATTTAACGCATCTATTGCTTATTTTAAAATCATGTTATACAACCCCACAGGAAAACATAATGAGGGCTTTCCATAGACACTATTATGCAATAAGCAATAACGGGTTTTCTTTTTTTTCTTTTTTTACCTCTCCCTAATATAAACTCTATAAGGTAATTGCAATGGCAAACTCAATGGAGTGTGTTTATCTTGCCTTTCCACCCTGGGATTTGTGGAGAAATTCACCTTGTGCTTAATCTCGTGTGCACTGGTGCATAGAGGAAGAGGAGAAAGTATTAAAAGGCAATATTTGAATACATTTTTAATCAAAAGAGCAGCAGATATGGATTCTGTTGAAGAGAGGTCTCCCTCTTCCTCTTCTACTGTAAATAAACCACTGGACTGATGGAAGAAAGGCGAGATAGCAGGATACAGAAATGACACTCACTACAGCCACAGACAGTTACAGATCAGCCTGCTGTCTCTCAAGAGCATGCACGTACAATACAGCCATAAAGGAACAGAACACGACAGAATCTATCCAGCGTCTCACAACTTCTCACGATGTCTCACGTATCTGGAATAAATAATTATGCAAATAACACAGGTCCTCTCTACTGGGGTAGGTGAGAACATACCCTACGATCACCATCTTCTTCATCGAGAAGGGCTGCCCTGCACTCCACCTCCACCCCCACCCTCACCCCCCACCTCCCACACTGCCCACTCCATCTACGGGCATGTGCAGTTTGCCATCCATAACCCGATTCATCACTGGTCGTTCTGTGACCGCAGTACATGACACGTGTATCAGGCGCAGCGGTAACGATGGGTTTTCCACTTGCATCAGCATCACTGCTGAGTGGAGATTGGTGGTCGACCCAGAGACATCCTGCTAGCACTGAACCTATGGTCAGCAACTGTCCGGTGATGGGTGACTAACATAAACTGCGTATGGCAATAACGTTTGTAATAACGTGGGAGTGGATGAACGTGTCTTTGACCTGAATGTGGCCTGGGTGTGTTTTAGGCACAGCTGGACGTGTAGTAAGTTTATGAATGTGACACGCATGATTGGAGTTGAGGAGGACATTGTTGATCAAAGAAGTAAGCTTGTTAGATAGGGTGGCCAGATCTGAGATGGTGAAAATTCATTTGTGAAGTTCCGCCCGGACAAAGTCTCAAAAAGAGGACATGTCTGGGTAAAAGAGAAATATACAGTAGCAACACATACATCTGAGTTCAGGTTCATACTGGGCCAGAAAGGCGGAGACTCAGAAACAGGTATGACCTGACCTGGGATCAACTTGAAGACAGTCAGATCATCATTACATATCCATATATGGATACATGCTTATTTCAAAATATCTTCTTATAACAAATGTCTTAATGTTTGGGGGGTAGGGAAAAAACATAAGAAGAACTATAGTCAGAAGTGTAGTTAGTATAATGTTATCATAGTGTTTAACACGCAGTAAATATGAACAACGTTCAATGAATATGGCTAACTTCAGGATCTAACCAGACATGGTGTCTCAAGCTGTTCAACATTAGTTTTGGACAGGGGTAGAAAGTATTAATGTAGAGTAGAGTAATATTTTCTTGCAGTGTGTGACCAAAGACAGTCAAAGCTTTTAATAATGTAAAGAGCGGCTGCCAGACTGTCTTCTCTGTGTTAGTGAGCCATGCACATAAGAGAAGATAAAAGACTGTAGAGACATCAGAAGCAGAACTACAACCCTGCCACAGCTGAGATACAGCACTGCCACAGCTGAGATACAGCACTGCCACAGCTGAGCTACAGCACTGCCACAGCTGAGCTACAGCACTGCCACAGCTGAGATACAGCACTGCCACAGCTGAGATACAGCACTGCCACAGCTGAGCTACAGCACTGCCACAGCTGAGATACAGCACTGCCACAGCTGAGATACAGCACTGCCACAGCTGAGATACAGCACTGCCACAGCTGAGATACAGCACTGCCACAGCTGAGATACAGCACTGCCACAACTGAGCTACAGCACTGCCACAACTGAGCTACAGCACTGCCACAACTGAGATACAGCACTGCCACAGCTGAGATACAGCACTGCCACAGCTGAGATACAGCACTGCCACAGCTGAGATACAGCACTGCCACAGCTGAGATACAACACTGCCACAGCTGAGATACAGCACTGCCACAGCTGAGATACAGCACTGCCACAGCTGAGATACAACCCTGCCACAGCTGAGCTACAACACTGCCACAGCTGAGCTACAGCACTGCCACAGCTGAGATACAGCACTGCCACAGCTGAGATACAGCACTGCCACAGCTGAGATACAGCACTGCCACATCTGAGATACAGCACTGCCACGGCTGAACTACAACACTGCCACAGCTGAGCTACAGCACTGCCACAGCTGAGCTACAGCACTGCCACAGCTGAGATATAGCACTGCCACAACTGAGATACAGCACTGCCACAGCTGAGCTACAGCACTGCCACAGCTGAGCTACAGCACTGCCAGGACTGAGCTACAAGAAAAGAGTTCTTTTACCTTGTGAACATTTCATTATAAAAACCTTTGCTTGTTTTTGGTCACATATTGTGTGGAAATATAGAAGATAAAAACTTAATTGTATTGCAGCTATGAATTTGAATTAACTGGTGAACATTAAACAGTACCTAACAGTACATTTATTACTGAAGCTTTTCTAGTGAATTTATTGTTAGACAATCCAGAAATCTCATTAAAACAAAGCATCTAAGATTATTTCCGACAAATAAACAGAGATATTAAAAGTTGGCAGTTAAGAAACAGTTTGTGTCACAACTGTCAAAACTCATAATAGTTATAACACAGTGTGTATTTATGAATGCATCTCTCTCTCTCTCTCTCTCTCTCTCACTCTCTTTGTGTGTGTGTGTGTGTGTGTGTGTGTGTGTGTGTGTTTGTGATAGCATGTGAAAGAATAGAGCAGTGGATGTCTGTCTATTAGTAAACAGTGAACAGCTACACAAATGTATTCTATATGCCAATATACTTGGATAATTAAGCCAAACATGTTAAACATCCATACAAAGTTATACTTTGAAAAATATGTGCACAATCCTGATAAATTCTGTCTTTTAAATTTGTGGGCAGGTCAGATTCGATGTCCCGAAAATAGTCATTTTTGTATTGTAGAGATACACAGCTAAGTGCAACAGCTGCAGACAAGTGTGTATCGATTACATTTTTAATTCTCCGGTTGCTCACTCTGTATTGCCTGAGAAGACATTGATAAAAGATTATCTCGTTTTACAGAAACCAGATGTGACATTAAGCTCACGCTCTGCAATTACATATCCAATACATCCAGTGGATCCAGCACAGCTGAGCTAATGGCCTCGCTTCAAATAATTCACTATTGATCGGGCCTGCATAATATTCTATTCCCATCGATACCATGGTTGTGGTCATTACAAAGATATTTTGATGGGTACTGCAAACATAGTAAGTTATTATGTGGGAAATGCGTGGTTTCAGAATAGGTTAACTGGTATGGAAACAGTGCTGTTGTAACAAACAATTTTTTCCCCTTCTTTCCATTTCTTTGTGTTTTTTTTTTTTTGCTAATCCTGTGGTAATCATTGCTGCAGCATGATAAAGCTAATTTTAGCACTACTAAGTCATTTATTTACTGCATTGTATAGTCTTAAACCTTACTTCTATTTCCACTATACGAACACAAAGGATTACAGTGTTTCAGATTTGTTGTAGCCATCATTGGTTTTTTGTTTATTTGTTTTTTTTTTTTTTTTTTAACAAAAACTCGATTCAGCGGTTTGCCCAGGGACATGTGATTTTTCACACGCGTGTTTGGCTGAGCGTTTGGATGTTGGACTGGGGTTGCCACAGCAGCACACGCGTGTGGGATTAGGTACTGGGGAGGGGACCAGTCCCACAGGAAAGGGCGCCTGCGTTTGTTTATCACAGGCTTGACTCTGCACATTCCTTATCAGTTGCGTGCACCAAGACCCAGGCGAACGCACTGCTGCATTCTGCTCTCTCTCTCCTTCTCTCTCTCTCCCTCCCTTCCTCTCACTCTTTTACTCTGTCCATCACCCTCCCTCCGTCTCTCTCTCTCACTCTCATCTTTTTACTCTCCTTCTCCTTCCCTCCCTCTCTCTTGTTCCCGCTCTCCCTTTTTCTGTCTCTCTCTCTCTCTGTCTGAGCTTTCTCCTTGTGTCTATGTCTGCCTGTCTCGCTCTCTGCTTTTCTCCCTATCTACTGCTATGGGCCTGTCTCTCTGTTTGTCTGCCTGCTTCTTTTTCTCTCTGCCTGTCTGTCTTTCTGATTCCCTCTCCTTGCTTCTGTCTGTCTCTCTCTCTCTCTCAGACTACAGAAGGCCTTGCTATTACTGTATGAACAGTAGTTATTTCATTATTTTTACATCTCTGCAAGTGGCCAAAATGATAGAAGCTAACCACTGTTAATTTGAAATTTTATTGATATGGTGAAATTTAATTGAATTTGGCTTTTTAACCAAACATCAATCAGTTTGTAATAATTAATTATAAGTGAGATTCCAAAAATGTGTCTGCATGTTTTATCAGAAATTCAATAATCTTATATTAATTTCACATTGAAACACAAATGATGTTAAATTAAACAATGACAAGTGATGTTGGATCGATTCAGATTTAACCACGTTTTTGCCCAGAGGGTAGAACTTTACACAGGCTATTTGTCAAAAGCCCTCTGTGGTGGCTGTGCCTGTCTGTACAGAGTTTGACCTTTCTACCGTGTACCTTGATTCTCCTGTGTATGTGGAGAACGTAGATCAGGTACATTTGTATATATATATATATATATATATATATATATATATATATATATATATATATATATATATATATATATATATATATATATATATATATATACATGTGAGTGTGGGAGTGTGTGTGTGTGTGTGTGTGTGTGTACGTACACATACAGAAATATACAATGCAGATATGTCATCAATGCAATGTCCATTAGTATTACTGTAAAATGCCTTGAGACTGAAAATGACAAATCCTTCATTCTGATGCAAGCCCTGTCTCGGTTTCTCGGTTCCTCCACTGTAAAGCAAGAGATGTGATCAGCTTTACCTTGGAGAAGCCAAGAGAAGACTTGCTGATCAGCACTGGCAGTTGTTGCTATGGCAGCAATGAAATTAGGAAACTCAAAGAAAAGAACTGATCTACACTCTTCGAACATTAGAGCTCCATGGAATGAACGTTCTGATCTAAACATCCTATTACAGTTTGTTGCAGACCCTAAGACCCAGTTTCTGAAACTATGTCTCTTTTGTCGAAACATAACACACAGCAGCCAATGCTACACACACAACAGGCAAAACATCTCACACTTGGAAAAAGCAAACACTTCAACCAAAACTCTTGCAACTTTTGCCAAAACCATATTTTTGCATCTAAATGCTACACACAAATATCAGATGATTAGCCTTTCATATGTGTGACTACACACTGAAGTGACAAATGGAAAACACTACTACCATGTGTTTAAGTGTTTAGTTTGTAGTCTGCCGTGAGGGTCTCACATATACATGAATATTCACAAATATTGAGGTTACTTCTGCATATTCAGTACATTTACACCATAAAGTAAAACACAATTACAAAGGGAAGGGGTTTTTTTTTGGTTTTGCATGAACACTACAGCAACACATGCTGTATATATTGTAAACACATGGACAACAAAAACAACAACAAAAAGAAAAACAAAACAACAAAACAACCTCAAGCTTCCTCCATCACCTGCTGAATGTATTTACACTGTTGGGGTTGGTCACCCTGTAGACCTGCTTCATCCTCAGATTATTTCTGCGCAAGACACGGTCCAGCGTTGATAATCTCACCCTATAAATATTTTGAAATATCTCGTTGTTTTCTATTATTTTTCTTTGTATTTGCCATAATGTTATGGCATTATTTTCTAGGACCATGTTCAGGATTTCAGTTTCCTGTTCAGGAGACAAAAGACGTTTCCGTCCACCTCGTGTTGGTAACCTTTCAGTTCTGCAATACAAATAGTAAAATACTGTAAATACTGTGTAGGAATACAAAGTAGGAATACATTTCCCAAATACTTGAAACATACTTTATATTTACAGTCCTACAGAACAGTCCACAGGCAATACTGTACTCATTGAGTACTGTATTGATATGCAGTACTGCAGTTTCCTACTGAGAGTTGATTTCTTACCTGTTCTCATTACGGAAAGTCCGGATGATGGATGCTACAGTGTACCTACTCACATTTGGCTGCACTCTTTGCCCAGCCTCCCTCATTGTTAGACCATAGACCACATGGTCAACCAAAGTGGCTGGGATCTCATCAGAGATTACAGTCCTTGGCTTTCGTCTTCCTCGTCCTCCTCCTCTTGCTCTCACTCCTCTGGCTCTCCCTCTGTTTCCGCTGTTGGCATCCATTGCTATAAAACAAAAGAGCTCACCTTTTGCCATTTTATGCTAAAGCTCTGATTGCTGGTTGTAAACATGTGTGACAGGTGTTTGCAGATATGATGAGTCAGTGTGCATAGTAGGACAATTAACTTTAGAATTTTGAATAACAGTGTGTTCCTTGTGAAAACAAGAGATTTTCTTCATGAAAATTATGCCAAATGCAGAAAATTGTGTGTAGTGTTTTGAAAATTTGAGTGGAATTGTGGGAATTGTGCTTGTAGTTTAGTAGAATTGGTTCAGGGGGTTGGTGCAATAGTTACTGTTGTGGTCATTGTGTCTCAATTACCAGTATTAGTGTGTTAACAATCGAGAAAAACTGTAACTGCAATAAATAAATAAATAAAACTGAGACAACAGTACAGCTTTAGAAACGCAATAAACAATAATATATGTATTAGATAACTTCTTAAGCAAAATAAGGTTCCAACAAAATAAGGTTCATAGCTCTGTGTTCCTCGGGAGCGGAATATGTAAACGCACACGAGAGCATCAAAGGAATGAATCGAAACTAGCTAGCGGTGGTACGCTAACGACAGCTAGCGTCGCCACAGTGGGCGGAAATTATCATACAGTTAAGCCTGCCCACTAAGAGGGAAGATATGATTGGTCAATTTTGCTGTCATTTGAAACTGGTATTGCGCTGAATTATAACTGCCAGGCCCTCTGTAAACGAACAGCTGGCATCACAGTCCTGATAGGGGGAGACACAGGCTCACAGGCTTCCACTTAACCCCTCACCTTCCAACACAGATTGAATAGACATGGTTGAATAATTTATTTGCTTATATTTTTGTAATTGTTTAGATGTCGATTGTCAAACTGTAAGTAGATAAATAAATAAATCCTAAAAAAATAGGATAAATTATATTATATATATTTATGTTTTAGGAATATTTTAGGCCCTCTGAGAGGGCATAGAGGGCCCTGACTGTGTGCAAAGTGTTGTAGAGACCAAGAGTTGTATGATGATGATGAGTGGCAAATTCATAGCACAGCTGTTTCACACTGTCACTGGCCCAATCTGGATAGACTCACTGAATGGAGGTTGCTGATCGTGATGTTGTCAGTAATGATGTGCTGTTGTAGTTGTTGGAACGTATGCAGTTGTTTGTTCTGACCATATTGAAGAAAAACCCATCGCATGCTTGACCAGAGTGGCTCTGATCTCATCCATTATCGTTGCTCATCCTCTTCCTCATTCTCATACTCTTCATTGTCATCTCTATGCAATATTGAACTCCACTGATGTGCACATCAAGATTTGCAACTTGTGGCCTCTATAGGCTTTGATGTCTAAAGTTTTTTTTTTTTAATTAGCTAGAAGTGTTGTAAACTGTGAGGACTGGGTATGAATTTTGGTAGGTGAGTGTAGCAGTTGCGTGGCAGCGTTTTCCAAAAGAAACACATGGTTTTCACTTTTGAATGTTGTGTCTTATGTGAACAACTGTGTTTAATGTTTTGCAAAAAGTGTGTTTTAGCATTTCTAAATGAGTGTAAGGCAGAGAATGTGGTTTAGCGCACCAGGTCAAAAGATGGGTTAGTTGTTTCAAAAATTGTGCTATAAGGACCACTTTTTGTGTCTTAGCAGCTGCAAAAAACTAATTCAGAAGCACTTTGCTTACACAACTGATGAAGGACCTCTGTCTGAAACATCCTGTTTCTCTGCTAACTCTGGAATATCTTGAATATCTCTCTATATAAATTTATTGCTGTTGATATTATTAGACATACCTGGATCTTTTATGTTTGCACTGTTTCTAACAAAATAATCTCATTTCACCTATAGGCCTTTTACTATAATATATTCTCTGCAGAGAAAGACCAGCACTAGTGATAGTAGTGATAGTCGAAGCACATTCTCCTGGAGTCCCATGACACCTTTGCTCTAGCCCGAGAAGAGCTTCACTTAGAAGTTAAATGAGCAGCAATAGGCCTCTGACCTTCTTGCAAGGGTTTTACAAACAGATGATTTACCACTGTCATATTCCTGTGCATGCTGTTTGGTCCAGCGTTCGCAGAAAAAAAAAGCATGCCATTGTTTGAGGTGTGCCCCCACTGGTCTTATATATGACAGCCCTCTCGACACCTGTGGTCGATTGCATTGTGGGATATACCCAGGTGGAAAGAACGGGGTCTGGAGGAGCTTATCGCTGTACATGAGAAATGGAGCAGCGCATTTAGCATATTGACAGATTTCTTTCAAATCGTGACCTTCCGTATGCATAGATAGGAAATGTCAGCAAAAGCTGAGCGAAAATTGAATGCATTTGCAATTCCCCTGCCCTCCCCGCGAGCAGACGACCCCGCAGCTGAAAATGGCAGACCAACTGCAGGAAGAAGGAACCCCTTTCCACAGCTCGTGTGTGTTTTTGCATGCTTCCACAAATGTGTGTCTGCGTGTCTGTATATACGTGCATGAACAAGCTTGATCACATGTGTGTTTATGCGTGTGCGTGCACGTGTGTGTGTGGTGTGCACCTGTGTGTGTGTGTAATAACCAGTACTGGGCTTTGGTGCAAGAAGCGTGCTGCCGGGCCTCTAATTGGAGATATTCACTTGCACTTCCAATGGAGGGCTGCGTACAGCTGAGACTCTTTCAGGGACTGATCTCACATGCTCCTCACTGGTCTACACCTGCCCAACTCTGTTGCTCTCCTCCTGTATGCTGGTGATGACTGGGTGAGGGCCCGGCTTGGTCAGAGCCGTGTGCAGATCTTTTCACTGCCATGTATGTAACCCTGGACCAGCTGCTGGGGCTGTGTCCTGTGTTCCGGGAGTATCATGCCATTTGCTTCCTCTGGTGAAATTTCATAGCTCCGATGCCTGATGCCACAGACATTTGTTTCACAGCTGGTGCTACCATTCTCCTATTCAATGGTGTTTCTCAGAGGCACATTTTATTTGAGATTAGAAACATTATTCCTGCGAGATGCTGATCTACTATTGGCAGACAAATTGATTCCTAATATATTGGTCATTACTTTTCACGAGAAATCATTACAGTTAACAAGTAACAAGTCATCAGGACCTGGATGATATCATTTCTGATTCAGGAATTCAGCATTCTGCAACCTATGCTAAGTGTTAGTGTTTGGTTCCTACCATTTGCTGTTGATGTGTGTCATGGTGGCAGAGCCTATCAGAGGCTTGTAAACAGACGCACAACAGCAAGCAGCTGGCGGTGGCCACAATGTGTTCTGAGCGGCCATGGTTGGCTGGCTCCCTGATGCCTTCGCGGCATGGCCTCTCTCTAAACCAGCATCTCCTCTGTAAAAAGCCTCTTTTAGCATAATGAAACGTAGGAACCAATCACTGAGAACTCAACTGGAATGCAGGCTGACATCTAGTATATTTCCTAGTTGGAGGCCAGTCTAATGCGCTTTATATTCACATCCGCTCTCATATCCATGTAAACAGAAGCAGGCGAGGCATGCAGATGCTACCAAACCCAGCCACTTCTTTTAGTAATTCACACAGACACACACACACACACACACACACACACACACACACACACACACACACACACACACACACACACACACACACACACACACACATGTATGTTCATAGACTCCAATCAAGCAAAAAAAATGATAGTCAGTGCTCTGTGTCATAGTATTAGCTACACAGAACAAATTGTAGATAATGCAAACTATGTCTGTGCAGTGTAGCTGTACTAGGGCAGTGGTAACCTAGTGGCTCGGGAAGGTCTTTGAACTCTCTGTTGGATGGTTGTAGGTATTTGAGCTCTCTGCTGGATGGTTGTAGGTCTTTGGGCTTTCTGTTGAATGGTTGTAAGTCTTTGAGCTCTCAGTTAGACAGTTGAAGGTCTTTGAACTCTCTGCTGGATGGTTGTAGGTCTTTGAGCTTTCTGTTGAATGGTTGTAGGTCTGAGCTCTCAGTTAGATAGTTGTAGGTATTTGAGCACTCTGTTAGATGGTTGTAGGTCTTTGAGCTCTATGTTAGATGGTTGTGGGTTAGAATCCTTCTTCTACCATGCAGCCACTATACCTTCTTTGTTGTTGAGAAAATAAAATAAAAAATTTCACTTTTTACTTAAAAATTATATTTCTTTTAAATTCTCTATAAAGCCTTGATCTATTTCTTATTTAAATGTGCAATAAGCAACAAGTGCAGGTTGTACAGTTTCTACATTATGAAGTATGTACGTGTTACAGGAAGAGGTATACAAAATATACAACTGATATACAACAATCAACATGATATACAGATGGGTATGCTATAAACATAATATACAGATAGTAATATAACATAATATACAAAGTACAATGGATATTCTGAATGAATGGATTTGTGCAGCTTCTAAAATGTATATACAGAATACACAATCATATACAACCATAATATAAAATAGGTATGTACAATGACTATGCAGGATATTATAGTGCTATGTTTAACTGGAAGAGAGATGTGGGTGGATTACCGGGGGACAGAGTTCAGTAAGGAGACAGTTTGGGGGAAGAATCTGTTCCGCAATCTGCTTGTCTTTGTCCTGAGACTCCTGAAGCACCTGCAATAAGGCAAAAGGACAAAGAGTCTATGGGCAAGGTGGGAGGAACCTTTCAGGGTGGGAGGAGTCCTTCAGGATGGGAGGAGTCCATCAAGATGGGAGGAGTCCATCAAGATGGGAGGAGTCCATCAGAATGCAGCGAGTTCTACACATACAATGTTTCCTGTGGACATTCTCAGTGGGTGGAAGTGGAGTCCCTGTGATACGCTGGTCTGTTTTCACCATTCATTGCAGTGCTTTGCAGCAGGGCAGTTCCCGTACCAGACTGTGATACATCTGGTTATGACACTTTCAGTGGTGCATCAATCAAAGTTTACTAGGATGGCTAAAGATAGGTTGTGTTTCTTTAGTGTTCTCATGCTGAGGCCTGTTGGTCAGAAAGTCCCTAATCCAGTAACAGAGAGAGGTGTTTATGCCCAGATCTCCAAGTTTAGTGATTAACTTGGCAGGGATAACAGTGTTGAATGCTAAACTGAAATCAACAAACAGCATTTGTGCATATGTGTTATTTCTATCCAGGTGTGTGAGCACAGAGTGCAGCGCTAAGGAGACTTCATCCTCTGTGTTCCTATTCCTGCAATATGCAAAGTGATCTTGGTCCAGTGCAAGGCGGTTCTTCAGGTGTACCAGGACCAGTCGCTCGGAAGCAATCGGTGTGAGTGCTACAGGACGGTAGTTATTCAGGTGTGTCGAGCTAATGTTTCGGCACTGGTACGATGGAGGAGGATTTGAAGCATATTGGCACAGCTACCTGGGCAAGAGACAGGTTGAAAATGCCCGTAAAAATTCCAGTGAGCTGCTCCACACACGCTCTCAGAACAAGCCTGGGAACGCTGTCTGGGCCAGCAGCCGTTGTGTGCGTTGATCCAGCTCAGAGCAGTACAGACGTCTGGAGAAGACGTCTGCGGAAGGTGCTTGTGAACCTCAGAGGTTCTGGTGGTAGTAGCTGTCTCCCTGTCATCTCCATCAAAGCGAGCATAAAAGTCATTTAGCTCGTTCAGGAAGGAGACGTCTGTAGTCATCAGGGTGGAATTGTTGGTCTTTTAGTCACTGATAACCTGGATGCCCTGCCATGGAGTTAGAGAAGTAGTCCTCTACCATTAGCTTGTAGCAATGCTTAGCCTTTTTCATGCCTCAACTCAGCAGACATGTATAAAGTATTAGAGACCCATCCAAAATCCATCCATCGGGTTCTAAGGGTGAGCCTACTGCCCCGTGTTTACCCCCAATAAATGCCCTTACCCTATAAAAATACTACAATATAAAAATGGGCACATGATTAGTCAGCACGAAAAGATTGGATTACTGTTGCTAAAAACAACTCAGCATGACGTCGCCTTTATTGCCAGCTAATGTTAAGTGAATACTGCAGCACGTCATGAACATAATTAGGTTCGTTAGCTAAGATATCTAACCTAACTAGTGCTTATTGACAGCTCAAGCTGGTGTGTCTTCTGTGCGTTATATTTGTAACTTACATTGATGTGTTTCTTCAAGTTCGAAGGTGAATTTTTGAAGGCCAATAGTTCACACTCTTTAGGAGTAGGCACTTCATCATATAGGAATTTTCTTTCCCCACGGCAAATGCAAACATTGTGTCTAGGTAGGGCCAGGGGTGGTCTCCTTCCTCAACCTCACCGCCATGATCACTCGATGTTGATGGTGGGGAAGGTGCCAATATACAGTATGTATATTAAAACGCCAACAAGCTTATGTAATACACTTATGCTTCTGCTCTTAACAAACACGATACCTTCTCTTTTAATGTGATAAAAAGTGAATTATTTAGAATCATTTCGAGTATATGTGCATTTGTATAAATATGTAAATTAAGCTGAAGGTGCTGGAAAATATTGAAAATGGACTTTGAAAGTGCCGTACAAGTGCATGAATTCCACCTTGTAACTTTGCACGCACAAAAATCGAGAGGTATACGACCTCGCAACGCGACCACGCGGGGCCAACACGCATGGGCGGAGCCACCGCGATTGCGCCATTTTTGCCGAGTGGACCCTTGCGCCAGTCACAACCTGGTCACGACCAGAGACCGTCACTGGTCACGACGTGTCGAGTAAACCTAGATTACGAAGCTCAAGTGTTGAGTGAAGGCAGCAGCAGAGGCGGGACACGACCGAAGCATGTGCAGTTTTCTCATAAAACAGCCTGATCGCTTGACCCGGTGACAGCGCCAGCTAACATGTTTATAATTGTAACGAGTAACTATACAGCACGTAGAAAATGTATCGGAATAAAAGTATTAAACTGATGGAAAATATGTAGTGAAGTAAAAGTAGGAGAAAAAAATCATACTTCAGTAAAGTACAGATACAGCATTTTAGTACTTAAGTACAGTAGTGAAGTAGTTCTACTTCGTTACTATACATCTCTGCAACTCAGGCTTGTCCTGGATAAGCTGTAGGTCTGTGCATCACCTGATCTGAAGGTGATGTCATGAGCCTTCAGCAGAAGATGCATTTCCTTGTTCATCTATAGAGTGAAGAAAGCAGAAGATTTTTACAAATTTCTTGCTCAGAGGGTCTACCGTCACAATCACAGTAAGTGCATCCCTTCACAAAGTTTGAAACGAATCATCTCTGGACCTTTAAGGTTCCTACAGCATGAAGTGAACAATTCTAAGAAAATGTTTCTTTCAGATCCTCCACTGGGGACCCAAAGTTCACGACCTCAAAACTGAGGAAACCCTTCTTATCAGGTTAACCAGGCCATTAATCATCGCTGAACTTCACCGAACAGCTGGGTCACTGTGAGTACTTGGTATAACCTCGGAAAGTATGCGTGAGTTTATTTTGGACCTCAATATACCATGTATTCCTGCCGGCACCAGTGGAAAGCCATCCGAGCCTGGAAGACTCTAACCCTGAGTAAGGTGCCTTCATTCATCATGCCGCTTTGATGCCAGTCTTGTTTGCTCTGCTATTGTTACATTATACTCAAGGATTAGCTTCTCTGACCAAAGTAGCGTGATACGTACATTTTAGCCAGTTCTTTGCTTACATTTCAGACCTAGCTTTCATCTTATTTTAGCATAGACGTAAGACACTCAGCTAATAGTTTAATTCATAAGGCATTTTCCTCCAAAAAAATGTAAATGTAAATGTGCCATATTTGTCTTTTGTGATTTTTCATTGCAATCGAAATTTGTCCTCCTTTTTTTTACCCATCTGTGCAGTTAGAACACACACACATTAGTGATTACTAGGGGGCTGTGGTGCACACATCAATTGTCAACTCTTGTCATTTGTCAAATCGATCATTACTCTTGGTCTTCCATACACTACTTACCTGTCCTCGCTAGTTTCACGATACTGTCCTGCACGTTCTCTCTGTTCCGCTGATGCTCACCTCTTGGTTGTTCCCCCAGTCCGGCTACAAGGGTTCGGTGAACGAGCTTTCAGTGTTGTTGGCCCAAAGCTTTGGAACTCGCTCCCCATTTCCCTGCGTTCCTGCACTTCACTCAAGACTTTAAAATCTGAACTGAAAACACTCCTGTTTCGGACTGCTTTTAATATCTCTTAATTGTTTTATATTATTTACTGCTGTATCTGACCTTTCTCCCATTTTATCTGTACAGTGTCCTTGGGTGTTTATGAAAGGCGCTTTAAATAAAATTTTTATTATTTTTTATTATTAATTGTGTCTTAAAAATTTCAATGTAAGCCCACGGACCAGGTTGATTAAACCTCAGATAATCTCTGGCCTCATCCGTTCAATGGGAGTGGGCAGTGGGCAGCCCTAGCCCGGCACCTGGGGAGCAGGTGGGGTTAGGTGCCTTGCTCAAGGGCACCTCAGTCATGGCCTCAGGCCTGGGAATCGAACCCACAACACTCTAGTCACAAGACCAGTTTCCTAACCACCAGACCACGACTGCCAATTTCACTTACTGTAATCATCGTAGCTTTTGGGTTGGTTTACATTGGTTTAAATGGTCTGTGGAGTTTTCTGTTAGTCATCATTAGTTTAACTTCAGTTGGTTCGTCCTTCCTCTCATTCAGTTAATAACTTGATTAACTCTCTGAACCTAAACCAAGTTTCGACCTCATGCATCTTATGCATGATAACGTTTTATTGGTGATATCTATAAATCAATTAAATTTGCATTTGTTGATTAAACCAATTACTGTGACAAATATATTTCAATCAGTGGTACTGGGTCACTGCACAGACTCTGAGCTTCACCTTCGGTAATGAGACTGAAATATCATCATTCCAGTTATAAAACATACACATCTCCCTGAAATTTCAGGGTGGTGCCCCTTATCATTGTCATATGTAATATTGCTACATATCCATGGTTTCTGATTCGGGTACATGGTGATCTGTTTCTGTGTTGTAACACTGTTCATGGTGGCTTAGATATAGTCCAGCGCAGAGAAGGTGTAAGCGTCAACATCAATGTCAAGATACATTAGTAACCTGTGAAGCAGGTGTACTCCAGTCCGTATGTTGGAACCTGTCCTGAAGTACAGAGTCCGTGCTGGTGGGATATTGGGAGCACAGTCCTTAAGTTTGAGTGATTCAAATCACCAACAATTATAAAAGCAGCGTTCGGGTTTGCTAATGACAAGTTCATTTATTGCAAGGTTAGCTTTAGCATCTTGGGGAGATATAGACTGCAGTTACAGTGATGGAGACAAAAAGGTCTACACAGTCTACACAACAGTCTACAGGTCTACACAACATTTCTGCAAGAAGCTTTGTTAGCCATGTTATTGTAAAAATCATTACAATCCATAAGTCTAGATAGGAAAATGCTAGGCAACGAGAGCTTTAGCTTTAGCTTAGCTTTTAGCCCTATGCTCTTTGTTTACTTTGTTACTGTTTGCACTTCCATCTTGCTATCAACTTTGAAGAATATCTCTGTAAGCAATAATGTGGCCATTGATTGCGGCTGGGATACATTTCGGATGCTGCATGGGCTAATTGCCTTTGCCTTTCTTTGGCTCTTTCAGGGTGGTTTTGTTTAAAGGACTGTCTCATTTGGTACACTGGGACCATCTCCCTAGTGCTTGGAGAGATCTCTGCAAGCAAACAAGACAGAGAGACATGGCAGCCATACCTGCTCTGGGCCTGTGCTCCCCACGCAGGGGCATCAGGGTGGCACAGGCGAAGCTGCCACTCAGCGCACCACGGGGTGGGCAGGCAGCCACACAGGAAGCCCGCACTGTGTAATTTACTCCCAGGGGGTATCGACACCCCCTCTGTAATTTCCCCTCCAACTCTTGTGTTATTTCCAACTGCAAAATGGACTTTATTAACCCCTGCCATTTCACACTGCTTTCTACCACAGTTTCCTCTGGCCTTCTCTCCCTGTGTGGCCTCTCCGAGGAAGCTTCTGGAAAAGCTGCATCTGACAGCCTTTCATGGAGCAGAGATTTCCTTTTAATGGCCAAAGGATGGAATACAATTTTTCATCCTGTCATGTAATGAGTGAGAAATGCGCCCAAATTGATTACCAGGGGGAAGGACTCAGTGACATTTTCACAAGAAGGGGTTTTTTTTATCGCTTGTTTCATGGTTGAATGTCACTCCAGTGCATCACAGCTTCTAGTTCTGTAAAGAACAAACAAGCTCTCTTCCTTCTCTCTTATTCTCTCACCAACACATTCAAACACTCACACACACACTAAACACGCTCATACAGTGCACTTTAACACATATACCCCTACATTGCAGCACTCCCGGCATAAGCAAAAGGTTTAAAACATTTACATCCAGCAAGTACTTCATGAAGTCTGTGATAGACGGGTTACGTTTCCCCGTCTCCTCATCTTCCTCACTGCACACAGGTTCGCCATGATCAATTTCCAGCTTCACTGAAGATGAAGAAAAATAGCGGGAGAAAATTGGAAGTTTGGTTTAAAATGCAGACAGGCCCTGGCTTTCTGCTTGACGGCCTGTGACATCTCTCCGCATCACACTTTGCATGGCAGAATAGGTGCTTGTAATAGAATTCTCCCTGCAGAGGAGGTTAATTACATTTCTTTCTTTCTCTCTCTCACTCTTTCTGTCTCTGTGATCCCTCCGTTAAGGGAAAAAAAAAACATGGGAGAAGTACATGGTGTCAGTGACAGTATTGCCTTGCTGTCAATGTGGAAGTGGCAGATTTAATTTCAGGTTAATCTGTGATATCACGCTGGAGCTGTGATGATGCCCTGCAGACGGGATGACAGGACCTTGTAACAGGACCTTGTCTGACCGAAGGGTCCGAACACGTCACACGTCACAGCCGACACACCTCGAGAAGGCAGTGCTCTTCAAGACCCGTGTGTTCTAGGACATATGCGAGGCCCCTTTTTCCCGGAGATTCGGACTGCCAGCATGTATAATGAGAACGCTGCAGGTTGCCTACATTTCATCCTCTACGCTGGGGCGCTATCAGTGGGATTCCCAGCCCTGCAGAACTGATGGCTCACCCGGGAATGGTCCGGGCCCCCTCCGGGCATGAAGCAGACTCCTTTGAGATTAGGACGAGTGGGAAGGCCTCCTCCTCCGCAGACCTACAGGGGGCGCCGCCTCCGGACTGGCTGAGCAGCTCACCAGAGGCCATGGAGAAGGGGATTTCGAGACAATGTGGCTGAGTGCCTAGGTATGCTCCACTGAGACTCGTGCTGGTCTCTCTCTACTTTGTTTTCCCTCAGTTGCTCCACTTCAGTTTGCGTTATCTTGAGGAAGAGAAACATGCAAAGCAATGCAAACTAAAAGAACAGCAATGCATCATGGTCTGATTGGTATTTAGATATATATAGAGCGTTCTCTGCGGCTTGAGTTCCTGTGTTGCTCAATAAATCCTAATAGACCAAGCCAGTAATGGAATCAGTGCATCATTCTCATTCCAAGACAGCTCCAAATCTTCCTTTAGATAAAGGTCACCAGAACCTAAGACAGTGTTCTATCACTCTTCCACAAACAAGCAAGTGCAGACCTATACATACAGTACACTGAGCGTGGGGAAGGAGTCCGGCATATTCTGTGCACACGGACTGGAGTCTCGTAGATTACGTTATGCTCACCGGAAAAAGAAGAGACAACAGTAGAGACTCTTAGCTAGTGCAGTTGGTCTAGGAGACGCTGAGCAGAGCAAAGGGGGATTACACCTAAAGTATCAGAATATTGAACGGATGAGGCCAGAGATTATCTGAGGTTTAATCAACCCGGTCCGTGGGCTTACACTGAAATTTCTAAAATACAATTGATCAAGTCTGAAAACATACTTAGACAAATGAAATAGCAGCCTCAGAATGGCAGACTTAGATTGACTGAAGTTTAACTGCATTCCTCTCAGTTGCTCAGAGTGCAGAGGAGAATTGATTATTTTCTTGACAAAGCCTCATTTGAGATAAAGCCATTAAAAAAGAGAAGCACAAGAAAACATCAGGAAAAAGGAAAATAGCTGTTTTATTTCCCCCTAAACTTAATTATGCTTCTGAATGCTTCAGTGAGGTTCTCAGGAGCAGCTATCGGTGATATTTAATATTTTATATGTATGAAGCATCTGCACAATATAGATAAGGTATTCAATTAACTAGACTATAAAAAGTTGATGCTATTAAATATGAATCATTTCACATATTGCTTTGATTTTTAACTGCTTAATTATAAACACAGTGATGCAGTGTAGCGAGATGCTTTGCTCCTTTTAGTGTGTGAAATGTGCGCCCAAGCACTTTATGACAGTAAAGCAGGCGTTGGAAGAGCAAACACATGCGCATGCGTGCACGCACACACACACACACACACACACACACACACACACACACACACACACACACACATCCACATGAGCACGAGCTAAGGCAGGCCTGCAACTTGTCAGATTTATGTTCAGAGCTTATTGAAATGCCAGCAGTGACTATAGTGTAATTGATATATAGAATCGATGCCCTAATTCCTCTCTGTCCTGTGTCACAGAGTGCATGAAAAATGCACTCGAGTCCAAGTGTATCGGCACACTTGTAACAGTGGGGGTCATTTGTAAAAGATCTTTTCATGAGCGGAAGGTGAAGGACAGATTGAAGGTTCAGCACACGGAGCAGAGTTTAATAGCTCCTCCAGGCTGTGGTAACCGGAGCAGCGCAGAACAGTACATACAATGCAATGAAGTGTATAGAATGCAGACATTATTTGCTTCTGTGTTTGCCCTCATGTTATGAGGGGCAGCAGCCTGCATGACACTGTTAGTCCCCTGAAGTGGCACAGAGCCAGTGAAAGGTGTCCCCATGTTAGGTAACAGTCCTCTAACATAAGGTTACACCAAACTGCAATGAAACCTGCGTAATGAGGGGATGTTCCTGTGCAATCTTTCAAATATCAAAAACGTCCCTTCAAATATTTCATCTTTAGCGCGCCATATAGAGCGTTTCCTCTGTGGCAGGCTGCCATCCGAAACCCCCCCCCCCCCCACCCCCCCAATATCCGCTCATGTTCTGACCCTGTCCGGTTTATAGAGCATCATGCAGTGTGTCGGTGTAAGGATGCGGTATGCTGGCCTGGAGTATGCAGTCGGAGCAGGGCAGTGCAGCGTCAGTGGGGGTGGGTGTGATGTCGGGGGTGGAGGGTGGGATACGTGTGGGGGAGGCTTCATGCTTGGTTAAAGGTGTGTGGGTGGCGATGGTGTGTGTGTGTGTGTGTGGGGGGGGTTGGAGTTCGGTTCACCATCGACCGCCACCCACCCCAACAGAGAAGAGCCCTGTCTTATCTCCCTCTTTACAATGGGGGCTGCGCTAACCTGGCTATGCATAAGCAATGTCTCCTCACAGGCCTCTGAGCCCTCCCTAGAGATTTATTTGGCTGTTGAAGTAGAAAATGAATATTTTACAGTTGGCTTGTCTGATCAATTACCTACAAGCTGTTGCTGTATTTTGTGGCTAGTGGGAGAGCAGTGGTGATAGAGGGTGATAGATAAACCCAATGAGAATCTGAAGGAGACGAACAGAGAAAGGCCAGGCGAAGAACTCCTGAATTAAACCATCTCACCACTGTCTTTCTTCACCTTTGGTGTTTGTTGTTTGGTATTTAAAGTGTACTGGAAAAAAATAGCAAATCAAACAATTCATTTCAGTTCATTATTATTCAATTTTTTTTTCCATACATTTTTTACACACACACAGATGCACAGGCTATTAGACATCACTATGTATTTTTAAGTCCAATCTGAATACTGGGGGAAAACAAAGAAAAATGTGTTCCATTACTTCTGTATATGGGGCATAAATAAATATACAACTGTTGTGATTTGTTGTGACTTTTATTTATTTATTTTTTGGTCAAAGTAACAGCTTCCTTATAAGGTATGAAAGAGGTTTTTGATTAAACGTAAGCGGGCCAGTGTGATTCCATCCCCATCCCCTGCTATCTCCCGTTGATTGCCTATTGAAGTTAAATTAATGAAGGGCCTTAATCACATAGCCCAACCAATCAAACACATCCATTGTCCTTTCGAATCAGCACAGTGATTTTAGTCAGTGCTAACAAAAGCTGAGCGCCGAGCATGAGAACGGAGGACCGGGGGAATGGCGGAGGGATTTCACTGCAGTGTTCGTCCTAAAAAAAAAGGAGGTTTAATCAAGCACTACAATCAATACACCACAAAACACCCAAAGCCAGTTTACAGATGATATTAGTATGCGAATGTTCAGCACAGAGGTTGTTTTCATCAAACATCATCAGGCATAATTATTTACTTATTTGTACATTTTGTTAGTATTTTAGTATTAATGAGCTGATGTTTTTACTTGACTTTGTAAAAGAGCAGAGGTCAAAAGAGACTGCATTAGAGTTTCTGTTTTCACTTCAACAAAAACAAGATGGTGGATCTTCATTAAATGAGTCTTGACTGAGATTGATGACAAATCGCCATTTGTAGTTCCCGTAAGTTGTTTAGAAGGAATCACCTCATATGAGGAAAAAGAAAAGAAGAGATCACAAATGCACTTTTCTGTCATTCTTCTAGACAAGTTGTTTCTTTCATTATTCTCCATCTTATCAAAGCTGGAAATGTTAAGCCAAAGTCAAATCTTACATTGCAAATCAGTTCCGTCCAGGATGGGCTCATCTCCATATCTAGAACATTACACTGCTCTCGGTTCCAGCAGGGTCTTCTGCCGGTCGGGGAGCGCAGCGAGGTGCCTTCTCAATGCACGAGTCCTTTACTGCACCTCTTCAGGAAACTGAATTCTCGCCGTAACATTTTGTTCTGGTTAAAGGTTCAAAGTGTATCAGGCTTTTCGCACAGCGCCGTCTTCCCTGTGAGCTTTGTGGCAGCAGTGTTAAAATGGCTGGGGAAAGCAGTGTGATACCCGGTATAATTGATGGCATTTAATCTGCTCTATTTAAAATGGAGAATCCCCACTGTTCCACCTAAGGCTATGTTCAGACAATGGCAGTGCTGAGGCTGACTGCAGACGTACAACGGAGAATGTGTGCTCTCGAAAAATCTGACTTTCCCTCCAACATCAGTGCACATTATCAAGACCAAGCACACGCCATACGATCCCTTTACGTTATGAATTTGGAATGCAATATCCGATCACTTATCCCCCCCCCCTTACAATGATTTTATATGACACTGTAGAATTGAGATTGTTTTGACATGTGCTCTTATTCCACTACTTTTCATGGCAACACTACTATCTGTGAAAAACAAAACATTATCATGTTTAGCACCACGGTAAAACTGCTCTCATTCAGTACTAATAATGCACATTAGTAAGCATTTGGCACTGCCACAGGAGCGCTGGTGCATATAAAAGGCCTGTTACCCACAGGGGGATCTCAGCGGTGCACATCTTTGGACAATGGTGTTTGCCTCACAGGCAAACAGTGGTTTCCTCTCTGCCGTTCAAAACATTTCAAGGCTCTGTTTTTTCAAAAGTTTTCGAAAAAAATCAAGCGATGCTTCACAAAGCAGAACCGATTTATCTTTAGCCTTCGCTTTGAACTGAATTAGCGTTCTCTCAAAATCACCTAATTAGTTTTTGCTTATTAAATTAAGATCCATAACTCTTTTACCATCAAGATAAACTGCACGCGGCCCTTTGATGTGGGGCAGTCCAGTGCTGCACAGACTCAAGCTGTTGTGGATTTGCTGGACCCCCTTAGAGCAGATGTTCCTGTATAGGTACCGACCGATCCGCACACCACATCACCCACAGCTGTGCTGCTCTGAAGCGGATCGGTACAAAACCCCCAAAATGAGCTGGGTTTTAATATTGTATTGATATCCCTGATATGCCTAACAGTGCACTGTTAAATGCCTTCATAAAATCTTCATATGAGGGCTATTTCAATGTGGCTTTATACTGTGAGCAAAACTGTACTAATATGAACTGATTCTAACATTGTTTTTATTTACTATTTCCTATAATTAACATTGTTGTTATTTTTATATACTATTACTGCTGGTACTAGTATAGTTACTACTACTTCTACCACTACTACTACTAATAATAATAGATAGAAAGTCTAGGTATATCTGCACTAATAATTTATGTAGGTATACAGTAGAAATGACTCCTATGTGGGTCAAATTTTATCTTAAAGGTGCCATGCTGTGTGAGAGGCATCATAAGTTATGCTGTGTGTGAATGGCCTTAACTTCTACTGCCTGAAGCAGATTTGGGAATGTCTAGCTGTAAAGTAAATTAAACATCATGTAACAAAAAGCACATGCACACTCTGTCAACAATGTCTTACCATTATGGACCAATTAGCAATAACAGAATTGCATTTTTAGCCTTCTTGTCAGAGATAAAGCCAAGTCAACTTATGAACATGTTAACAATTTTAAATATTTAACCATATTCAGAGACAGATCATAACTATTTTCACCTAATTACATATTTGTTGTTATTGTGCTGGAACTTGGGAAGGAGAGTACGTCATTTTGATTCTCTGTATGTCCTGTACATATGCAAAATTGACAATAAAACGAATTGACTTGACTTGATTTAACGTATGTGGACACATTTGGCTAAATTTGCTGGTGTACTAACACTTTGGTGATGTATTACTGTTTCATGTGCTTCTGTGCATGGGGAATTGTTAAAGTGTTGGTGGAAAGACTGCTTTGATAGTTGTGCATATTACCCTTTTAAGGATATGTTGTTGATTGGAGAACCAAGACAGTGTGTCCTGTGTGATAAAACTAACTCTATTGAAGTTCGCAATATGATATTGGTTTGTTCCTAATGCTTTTGTTACATTTAACCTTACCTGGTTTCAGTGTGTCATTTTGTTTCACAGTACTGCTTGCCTTTTGTATGTTTGTATGTTAATTAAGTAGGTTAATTGGAGGTTAAGTGAGCACATAATTGTGCTCATTTTTTATTCAGAACCTAAGAAAAGAGGTTTTACTTCACCGTTCAGAACTCAAGCAAAAATCTCAGGCTAAAACAGATTTTTTCTAAAAGCTCTAACTGTAACAACAGTAAATAACAACAGTTATTTATTGACAAGTCCTGATTTATTATGCCTGTAGCACCAATGCAGTGCACAGAAAGCTAATCAATGCAAATGTAGCAATAGCTGTTTTAGACACAGGGCAACGCCTGTACAAAAAACACTACAGGAAAGCACACCCATACACAATTTAGTTATATTCACATCACCATACCATCAGTGAAGCTGCAATATGAAAAGTATGTTAAATTACAACATTTGTGTCTTTGCAAACATCTGTCATTGAAATTTTTTTGCCAGAATGTTCTCCCCTTAAAGTAACCACCAACGCAATGGCGTGTAGGTCAAACATCCCTCGGTGGTCTTAGGCTAACTGCTAATTAAGCGCCCGATAAACCCACTGTGTTCTGCTATATTAAAGACATGGGACATGCTTGCACACTGATGCTAAACGAATGTACATGGTAGTGGCCAAGCGCGCCAATCAGGTGTGCATAATGGGAAAAGGCCCTCATTTGGATGCATGTTATGGACCCTATTTTCACAATGCAAAGCACAAAATCCTACAGCAAGCACAAAGGCATTAGAATTGAGGGACATGGAATATAAACAGAATGATGTGAATAATTAGTATCTTCTCAGCCAATCAGATTCCATACCTCAGATCTTTTACCAAGCTGCACTAAATGTAATGAAACACAAAAACACAAAAATGTCAGCATCAAGTTCATAAAATGATGAAGCAGAAATACTGCTGAGGTGTAAGCCCAGCAAGAGATCATATCTGAACCAAAATAATGTGTTCCATACACTCTGTTAAACTACTGTATAGTCAAAAGACATTAGGAGACAAAATCAAATGTGTGAAATGCCAAGAAAGGACACAGAAAATAAGTGCATCCTGTCTATCTCTTGCTGCCTGAGACTCAAACTCAGGTTTGGGTATCACGAGGTATTCTTCGCTTGTGTGTAGCAGGCAAAGGTGAGGCTAGATGGGTCTTATTAAGCCACAGATGAGCCTCCAATTAAATATGCTTTTGAGTTCTTTCATAAAAGCAGTGAGTTCTGGTAATAAAATCCATTTACTGTCATAATTGTGTTTTCTTAAGGACACTATTCCATAACCTCCTGCAATCTCTGTGCATTTCTGGCATGCATTTGTTAGCACATATAGCCATCAGAGAAACATCCGACTGAGCTGGGTTTTAGACATCATGCTAGGAGCAGTTGTCTATTCGCAGTGTTATGTCTTCATGAAATTAGCGCCATCTCACCTTACGCTGTCTCATTTCCATGGGCCTCCCACCTCGGTGCTCCAACTTTCCAGTGCTCATGAATTGCAAAGTGCTCAAGGCACGACATTCCCTAGAAGTATTTTGCGCTGTCATGAAAATGCCAACATGTCACAGCACTAATGATGCAGCGACAGTCTTTGTGCAAACATGAAAAACAGAGCCCTGTGTATTTATATCAGACCATTTACATGCAGTAAACTAACTCGGGCCCAGGTTTACACTTTTTGGTTGTAATTTATCACAAACTGAGGCAGTGGAAGATGGTGGAACAGATGGTGACTAATGCACTACTAATTGAACAGAGAAGGGAGAGAGATGGGGTCATGCACAGTTTAGATTCAGCATTAAACTCCCCTCCAGAATTTGAAAAGAAATATGCAAGTTAGGCCAGGTTACTGCAGCAGCTTCGCCTTAAAGAACTCATTTAATGACTATTCTAAGAATTTATATACATATATCATTATAATTCATGAATTTATTGTTACTTTTCTCTGTAGTTCATCTTATTATATTTAATAGGCTTTTAAAATATGCCACCTTTTTAGCCATTATTCCTAAATATAACACATGAGGTCAGGTTTATTGCTATTATGAACTATAAATTTTTCGAGAAAGTACATTTTACAAATAATAATGGCCGACTCTGCAAGAATGACTCCACTTCACATCGGGCTTACACACATCATCTACCCCAGCAGCAAAAAAAACCCCTAACTGAAGTCTCTTTGAAGACTTTGACATGAGACTTGAAATGTCTTTCAAGAAACATTTCTGAAAAAATAACATGCTGCTATGACACATCTCACTGCACTGATGTCACTGAGTCTTTGAAACCAATTTAAGATGATCTGATAACCTTAGATGTAAAAATTACACATGGATGTAGTAGTTCTTTTAAGCATTGCCTCAAAGTAAAATTAGGGGATGTTTTTAGCATCAGTAGGCTACATGTTAGTAACTGCTGAGGGCAGCACTCAGGTGGAGGGAAGACAGATGGAGCATAAAAGTAAAAACAGAGACTAGAACAGTCTAAACAGATGCTATAACAGAAGCTAAAACAGAAGCTATAATAAAGGCTAAAACAGTGGCTAAACAGGCTAAAACAGAGGCTAGAACAGAGGCTAGAGCAGAGGCTAAAACAGTGGCTAAACAGAGGCTATAATAGAGGCTACAACTGAAGCTATAACAGAGGCTAAAAATGGCTAAACAGAGGCTAAAACAGAGGTTACAACAGAGGCTTGGAAGCTTAAATATAGGGTAGAACCGGGGCTAAAACACAGGCTACAACAGATTTTAAACAGAGGCAAAAACATAGGCTAGAAAAAGGCTTAAAAAGGAGAACAGGAGGCATAATAAGTCCTTTACTGTCAGTGCTTTTTCAGTGGAATAGAATGAATTGAAAGTTACTGACCTGAATCTGTGTGTGTGTGTGTGTGTGTGTGTGTGTGTGTGTGTGTGTGTGTGTGTGTGGTGGGGTGACTGATGAGGGAATGGAGTGAGGGGAAAGCAGCAAAATTTGGGGAAAGGAACCTGCTAGTGCCATTTTCTGCAGGACATTTGGAAAATATTATAAATAAACAGTGACAGGTTGTGTTCAAAGAGAAAAGGAGTGTAACTGGGAAGCATGTCCTCATGTCTTCTATGAAGACTTATAGTGTCTGGATACTTTGAAGATCATTATTATTCCTGGTATAGTGGACAACTCTCATGGTATTCTTTCATGGTATTCATTCTTAGCATGTTTGTGTGTGGGTACACTCACTGGCCAGTACACCTGTTCAACTGCTCATTAACGCAAATGTCAAATCAGCCAATCACATGGCAGCAACTCAATGCATTTAGGCATGTAGACATGGCTAGGAGGATCTGCTGCAGTTCAAACCAAGCATCAGAATGGAGAAGAAAGGTGATTTAAGTGACTTCGAACGTTGCATGGTTGTTGGTGCCAGATGGGAGGTCTGAGTATTTCAGAAACTGCTGATCTACTGGGATTTTCATGGACAACCATCTCTTGGGTTTACATAGAATGCTCCAAAAAAGTGAACATATCCAGTGAGCGGCAGTTCTGTGGGCGCAAATACCTCGTTGATGCCAGAAGTCAGAGGAGAATGGCCAGACTGGTTCGAGCTGATAGAACGGCAACAGTAACTCAAATAAGCTATAACCGAGACATGCAGAAGAGCATCTCTGAATGCACAACACATCAAATCGTGAGACGGATGGGTTACAGCAGCAGAAGACCACACTGGGTGCCACTCCTGTCAGCTAAGAACAGGAAACTGAGGCAACAATTCTCACAAGCTCACCAAAATTGGACAATAGAAGATTGCCTGGTCTGATGAGTCTTGATTTCTGCTGTGACATTCAGATGGTGGGGTCAGAATTTGGCGTCAACAACATGAGAACATAGATCCATCCTGCCTTGTATCAACAGTTCAGGCTGGTGGTGGCGGTGCAATGGTTTAGGGGATATTTTTCTGGCAGACTTTGGGCCCATTAGTGTGTCAACGCCACAGCCTACCTGACCATGTCCATCCCTTTATGACCACAGTGCACCCATCTTCTGATTTCTACGTCCAGCAGGATAACGCGTCATGTCATAAAGCACAAATCATCTCAGACTGGTTTCTTGAACACGACAATGAGTTCACTGTACTCTACTGGCCTCCACATTCACCAGATCTCAATCCAGTAGAACACGTTTGGGATGTGGTGGAACGGGAGATTCGCATCATGGATGTGCAGCCGACAAATCTGCAGCAACTGTGTGATGCTATCATGTCAATATGGACCAGACTCTTTGAGGAATGTTTCCAGTACCTTGTTGAATCTATGCCACTACGTATTAAGGCAGTTCTGAAGGCAAAAGGGGGTCCAACCCAGTAAGGTGTACCTCATAAAGTGGCCAGTGAGTGTATGTGTACGTGATAGTAAAAGAGAGAGTGTGTATGGTCCTATGTGTGGACCATATATAAAACTTTTAATACAAAATTTAATCTTTGGTCAATGGACTAAGGTTAAGAAAGGGGTTAGCTTTAGATGTCATCAAAACAACAATTCACAAGCCTAGAAGGACCTTCCAAGGACAGTAACACAAGAGGGTGTAGGGGAAAGAGTGGAAAAATAATAATAATAAAAAAAAACATCCATTCACCCTTACATTTTTATTGTCTCATTGTGTATTTCAGGTGTTAATGTTCGTTTGTATAAAATTCATTAAAAAAACATATCAATAATAAAGTGTACACAACACCAACATAGATGTGTTAAGTGATGAACCTCCCATTATCTGTCTGTTAAATCTTTAAACTTGGGTGAAAATAAAAAAAAATGTAAAAAGTACCTTTTTTGAACAGGGTCAAAAAAATCAAAGCACTGAAATGAGGAATGGTTACCACCAAGCAGAAAATGTGCACATTTTATGTGCACAAGTTAATTATGCCACTTCAGAGGAGCTTGTGAAAGGATAAGGAAAGCTGCATAAATTTAGCTGTAATCCAGGCAGGCAGAACTCATTTGCAGGGATGGTCTTATCTGGGCACTGCAGCTTTCTCACAAAATTAACCTTGGATATTTGGGCCCAATTCAGAGAGCGTTTGATTCTCTCTCTCTCTCTCTCTCTCTCTCTCTCTCTCTCTCTCACTCTCTCTCTCTCACTCTCTCTCTCTCTCTCTCTCTCTCTCTCTCTCTCTCTCTCTCTCTGAGAAGGCATGAGGGTGTACCACCAGGCTGCGTAGAGAGCTCTCAAAGCTGGGTTTGACAGAGTAAATAAACAAGCCCACTACTAAGCCCTTATAAGTGAATGACAATGTGTACTGTAGACGTTTATGGGATCGTCTGTGTCCTTCAGGACGTCTGTTAGTTCAGCTCACTTCCCAATAAACAGTCTTCCCCTTCTTTCTTTTGCTCCTGCAATATTAATGCTGTTCTCTGGTCCCCCTGCAGCCTGGTGCTCCTCTAGTTAGCAGCGAGCACGGCTCCACTTTAGTGAATGACAAGATGTAGCCGAGCTGAGCATTGTGTGGCCTCCTTAGGAAAAAATACTATTCTGAGGGTTTGGAGATTTAAATCAATGATTTGTTTGTTTTATAAAAATATTAATGGCATATGCATCATGATAACTAAGTAGCATCATTTTGCCAAAAACAAGAACCACCGTGCCTGAGGCTAGGAAGACACAATGAGCATGTGGATAATAAACACAGTAAACAAAATAAAAATAAATAAATAAAAATACATAAACAAAATTAAAATAGAGAGAATGCATAGAGAATTCTAATTCGTTTCATTATTTGTTTCATGAATTTGTATTCTGAGAAAATAAACGGTAGAGAAGCAGCTCCACCCAATTACTGAAAACCCCAACCTCCTTCCTCCATTACGAAAGCGCCGTGAAGTCCTTGTCTCATATTCCTGCATGAAATGACCTGTCACAGAGCTGTCATGTTCCCACAGGTTTAGGATCTCTGCTCCCTGCACCCCGGTGTGGTGTAGCATGCCCTGCCCTGCTCAGCGATAACCTCCGGCTTCACCTGCCCGGAGCCACAGCACTGCAACCACGGGTAAGTTAAGGCCAAGTGCCCGGGCATTAATCACGGCGAGGCGGCCCCGTGCCAGCCGGCTGCCGGGTAACTGCTCCAGGGGGCGGGGGCTCACTGCCATGTTTCAATGCTTCGTGCTAGGCCCAAGCAAGCGACTGCCCAGCCAGAGTCCGGGAGACCAGAGGCTTGAAATCTAGAATTTTTATGTTATTTTTCTTATTTTAGCAGGAGTAATTTGAAAGGCTAAAGCTTTTATTTGTTTCATATAGGTCCCTCTGAAGTTTTAAACCCTTTTCGTGAGTGTGGGATGGAAGGATGATGTCTCGGTTCAGATAGGGTACGGTAAAGGAAGTCACACTGATGTTGACATCGATGCACTTACTCCCTAGACTTCAAGTGTACTTAGCTCGGTACACTCTTATTATCCTGATATTCTATGAATTTCAGAGTCCCAGGGTAGAGAAATGTAATTTACTCTCTATTGAGGAGCCAAAGCTTTTCAGGTAACCTTCATATGCAGTTTTGAGGAGATGATTTCTGCATACCATAATGATATCAGTAATCCCACACAACTGAGTTATTGCTTCCACTGTGAAACAATTCAGAAAACAAGCTGACCCAGTGAGTTGGTAATGTGAGAAGTGGCAATATTTGGTTCAGTAGTGACGGCTTTCAGATAGTGTGACACTGTGCAGGATAAGCACAACAACTATCTGCTGACTTCTCACTTTCTGGCTGTAGGATAGACTACACACAGGTCCTTTGGGTATCACAAAGAGAATCACAAACCGCATGGTAAACACAGATAACCCTGCAAGTATACAGATTATCGACAGCAGTATGAAAACCACGGCTGATTGAACTAATTGGAATTCATACAAGAGTCATGGCATTTAATTCATCCCCCTCTCCTCCACCATGGAGCATTCATCCAAACAGCATGATGGATGGATCCTAATTAGTTTGAAATCCTCAGTAAAATACCAAGCCTACCATCCCAGACCTGCATCCAAGGGGAAACACGTAGACTTCTGTAATTGAACAGGGGGACGCCTGGGTCTCCGCATCACAGTGAACTGAGGACACACCCCATTGCTCTGGAAGTGTACATTATTAACTAGGAAATGAGCTATGTAGGGCTGCGGCCCTCTGACTACAGCACCGTCTGCTCGGACTCTCCATTCTTAAGAAATACCATGATGGTAGACTAGACATTGCAAACTAAACACGCAACACACATACATACATATATATGTATGTATAGGATAGGGGAGAGGAGAGGAGAGGAGAGATGAGAGAGGAGAGAGGAGAGGAATGAGTGGAGAGAGAGGAGAGAAGAGGTGGGAGAGGAGAGGAATGAGAGGAGGGGAATAAGAAGAGAGAGAGGAAAAAAGGTGGAAGAGGAGAGGAGAGGTGAGAGAGGACAGGAATGAGAGGAGAGAAGAGGTGGGAGAGGAGAGGAGGTCTCAGCTCCTTGATTTACCCTGGTTGTCCACTGTCTAGGCCTCCTTCTCTAGAGCTGCCTGCATACTAATGACTGCCAGAAACGGTCTTGCTTTTTTTTTTTTTTTATTTAGCTAAAATTAAGAGAAGGAAACAGCAAGACAATTAACTGGTCTGCTTTTATCTGGCTAGCGCAGTCTGGAGCAGCTTTGGTGCCGGATGGTGGTGGGCCGGCAGTGCCGTCAGACAGTCGCATCCCTGCCATTTTAGAGGCTCTGTTTATCTCGTTTTTCAATTAACCTCCCCGATTTAACTCCCCATCAGAAAGTCATGCACATGTTTGCTCTGAAGAACAAACAAAATTGCCTCTCCTCGCCCCCCCCCCCCCCCCCCCCCCCCCCCCCTCCCCTGCCAGCCACGCTGCTGCCCGCCTCTGCGCATGCCACGCCCGCTGGGCGGGAGGTGGGCTCCGTGGAGCTGCCGTGGCGTGCCGAGAGGCGGGGGCCCGGGCTCGCTCCGATTAGAGAGCCCAAATCTGCCATAAGCAGAGAAAGCTTGGGAGATGTGGTAGCTTCCTGATAACTTCCTCCTCAACTGCCATCATGGCTCCCATTTTTGGACCGGGATACGCGGAGACACAGGCTGAAAACAAAGGTTTGAGAGAGCACGAGAAGGCCAAAGAGAGCGCGAGCCAAAGATGTTATGTAATCTCAGCACTTTACTAATTCAGAGTTTACTCATGTCTGCTTTCACTGGTACCGACACTGTGTGTTATGCCACGTTCAGGTCACTCTTCAATTTCTATCTGGACTATGGACCAACTCAAAATGGAGCCTCGCAAAATGAAATTCCCTTGCACCAGCACACCCCGATTAATCATGGCTAATGAGCCGCAGACCCGGGGGAATACAACAAGAATCAAAACAAATTAATTGGGAGCAGAGCAGGAGATTGTAAAGTACTCATTAGATTTTTCCCCCTACTTCCCCCTTAAACACGGCAAACAATAATTCCCTCATGCAATCAGAGCCGTTTAAGAAATCAAGCACGCTGCTGTCACGAGAGGGCCGCTTCTCTTTTGACGAGCTTATGACCGCGTCCCGCCATTATCCCGCTCACAAAGAGACGTCCTGCTATTCCACGGTGGCTCCGCTCTTCCAGGGGCTGGGGCGGCCCGCAGCCCGGACCGACTCTTGCGTACGTCTGCCGCCCCAGGTCTGTTCTGGATGTGCCGGACGGAGAAGCTCCACCCGTCTCCAGCCCCAGGAGTGGCTTGCTTCAGCAGCCGTTTTGCGTAGGTTGGAGAGGCCGTATCAGTCGAAGGTTGCTGAGAAATCAGTCTGGCGTCCGTGGATGAATCCAGCTGCTTGTGAAGTTGAAAAGCAGCCTGGATTCTGCTCTGATCAGCAGGCGTCTGGGGGAGAAGTAAAAGATCCTGAGGAAGGAGAACCACAGGAGGGGGTTGTGATGTAGTCACATCACGATTGGCAGCTTGAATCGTCCACTGTCGTATTTTTCAAAGTAGATTTAATTAAATTGTCACTCAGTTATAGCTCTGATATGTCATTATATTTCACTTATAGAGCTCTAGATTGATGAAAGTAATCTTAAATGAAAAAGAATGTTATTCGTGTAACTTTTTAGATTCCATTTTTCATACATTTTTCAGATCTAAGAAATGCTCTGTGCTTTTTTTAGCTATGTAAGACTCTCTATCTATGGAGATGATGGAATCTTAATGCATTACCCACATTGTCCTCACATGAAGCTGTCCTCATATGAAGACATCTCCGTTTTGTTAATGTACTTCCGGATGGAAGACATTGCTTAGATTCCCGTGAGGTAAAAACACACGGATTCTCAGACTAAAGGTCACGTGACCCGGGCAGTACGTGAGTCTGGCACGTGAGACGCGATTGCCACACACCAACGAGGCAGCAGCAGGCAGAGGAAGTCGCCGTGATTACAACTCAGCCATAATCCCTTTTCTCTGATCTTCACTGATTTTAGTTTAATATTCCTGCAACTTTTTTTCTTTTTTAAGAAGAAGGAATTATTCAAATACAAGCGCTTAGTCAAAATCTCTTCTCCACCTGCAGGCATTCAGAGGGGAGTTGGTGAAGGAGGGGGCAGCGATGTGCGAGGGAACCAGAGATAAATCGCGGGAAAGTGCTCAAATGCCCTCGGAGGTCTTTTCTTTTTTTCCCATCTCTGCATGTTTCTCTCTGTACTGGGGTGGTGGCAGCCATCTTAAGCGCTTGAGGTCATTTCCTCTCCTGCTTTGCTCATTTCCACGCAGACGGTTGGTGCTGGCCAGCATTTAAGGCTGCTCCCCCGAGGCTGCTGAAGACTGAACTCTGATCTGGACAAACTGGTAAAAGCTGCTTTAGTTTGGGTTTCATTCTCAATCTCGCATCACATTAACAGAGCTATGAGAGTGATGTGAGACACAAAGATCCTGCCATCTTGGAGCACATAGTGTGCTATGGTATATTTGAACATGTTTTAATTCTTAACATCTTACATGTTTTAACCTTCATATTCAAAACCAGCCTTTTGCCAGTCGCTTTGGTTTACTGCTAGATTTTATCTGGCTGCTCTGTAGAAACCCTGAGCTGAGCTGTAGTCCACATGTTATTGTTTGAAGTCTTAAGTCTCTTCCTAACTGCTGGACACATATACATATGCTCCTGTAAATACAGAGAGGCGTACCAGTTTCCCACACTATTGTATGTGCAGGTATGTGGGTTAGCTCGCGTCTGCACACACGAACAAGCACGTGTGTCTGTGTGTGTTTGTGTGCACGCGTTCGTGTGTATGTGCATGTGCTTGTGTTTCTTGTGTGTGTGTGTGTGTGTGTGTGTGTGTGTTCATCTGTGTGTGCACGTGTTCATGTGTGTGTCTGTGCATGTGTTTGTGCGTGTGTGTGCCTGTGTCCATGTGTATGTAGTGTGTGAATTTGTTCATGTGTGTGTGTGTGTGTGCGTGTGTGTGCCTGTGTTCATATGTGTGTGTGTATGTATGTGTGCATGCATGCACATGTAATTGAGTGTGTGTGTGCCCGCACGCATGTGTGTGCATGTGTTCGTGTGTGTGTGTGTGTGTGTGTGTGTGTGTGTGTGTGTGTGTGTGTGTGTGTGTGTGTGTGTGTGTTTGTGTGTGGCAATTGCCAGCTCGGACTACAGCTGGAGTGCAGCTCTGTGCTGGCGACTGTGCTATAACACACACAGTCTGCACACAGCTGGCCCTGCTGTTGCCGCACGAACACAGCAGCACAATGAGAGTAAAACCCGCTTGTGTCCTTCCACAATATGCAGCTTCCCGCCCGCTGCCAGCCATCGGATTGCGGCACAGCTCTGCAGGAGATGCCAGTGGTAGTGCCAGTGTGGACGAGCCAAGAAGGTTTAACATCAGTATCTTAATTTCTGGAGGCCACCTACAAATGAGTCTGCCAGCAAGCAGCCTTAGACAAAGCAGCCCCATTACATTAAAGCGCTGCTGTGTGAGTTGTAACACACAATCATATGTTAGGGAATTTTTTTTTCTTTTATTTATTAATTCCTTCTAATTCATGCAATTTCTTAAATTACAGTTTAGTTGTTTTACAAAATCCATTTACTGCACTGAGAGAGCTAAATGTTTGAAAAACATTCAACACCTGCTGTTGTAACGGGCATGTTTTTCATTGTAAACTGCATTGGTGGCCATGTTGGAATATACAGTGCCATCTGCAGGCAATTGGCATACCGCAGCTCTCACTGTGCCTTCTGTCATTTCATTTGTTTTGATCTTGCATGTCTGCAGTCCTCTAAACCCTAAATTCTTACATTATGTAAATGAGCTCTCTTAATAAGCCAGGCGGTGAGAAACGGCATACGACATGCAGCTCTTCGTACACCTCTGCTTACGCGTTCTAGTCGCTACAAGGCGTCCGAGTAAGAACGGCCGTTTAACACAGAACTCGCCTGCTAAACCTACAGGGCCTAAATGTGCCCTGGAAGAGCGTGTCTGCGGTTCTGTACACGCGGTCCCGGCACGGCGCTGAAGCCTGCGGTCTCCTGCCTGCTCCTCCCCACGTAGCAAATAAAGGCTCTGTCTGCCGCACAGCCGCACACTCAGTCAAACAAATATGATCAAAACAAAACTAATGATGTGTAAATTGTTTATGATGTTTGGTACAAGCGCAAGCCTCAGTGTGTGTGTGTGTGTGTGTGTGTGTGTGTGTGTGTGTGTGTGTGTGTGTGTGTGTGTGAGAGAGAGTGTGCGGGTACACACACGGGGGGGTAATCACTGCCATCAGCCTGACATAATCAGGAGGAAATGAATATAAACATTTTACATCACACTTTAACTTGAGTCGAGTCGACCGGGGATGGAGTCACGGCCGCTCACGTTTCGTGAATTATTGTCGGCTAATGTTTCTCGGTGAGGTACATGTCTACGGCCTATAAATTGCGTTCAGGTGAGACAGTATAAAATGGAATTGCTCTGGAAGGTCTTCGGTAATGTTCTGGATGGAATAGTTTTAGGCATGGTGAGGAAGAGTGGGAGACACAGGTGGTGAAGGATCATCTGAAGGCCCTGTGTGAAGAACCACAGAAGGTAGGGGAGGTACCTGTTAAAGAAGACTGCATGTGCTGACTACCGACAGTGAAAGAATCGACGTGGACGGTTGTTCAGTAGCATGTAGCACGGTCCACACAGACAGACACGCACAGAGCAGAGGGTTTAGCCTCTCCCGCTGCAGAGACAGCCTGCAAGCCCATGTATGAGGCTGATTCAGCTTATGCCCGCTAGGCTGTCACATGTACATCCAGCCAAGCGGCAGCATTAGCGGGGCCTAATCCCACAGAGTCAGGCAGGGTGTCCAACCGCTAAGAACAATAACGGCGCCTTTCACAGGCACACGCACAAACACTCGTTTGACTTCAGAATGAATGCTTAGTCTTTACTGGCTGGTAGGGACAGAAACTGAATTGTTTAAGATTTAAGGAGCAGTGAGAGTGTGAGAGGCGGAGCTCTGCTATAACAATACCCACAGACACAATACTAATTAGACAAGGCTTGGTTTACATGTTGATGATTTCACATACATAAATGTATATGAATGATTTCATTCAAATGCACTATATTTTACTCATTACTGCACGTTATATACGTCACCAACAATGAAGAGTGAATAAAGTACAGTTGAATAAAATAGTGTGGTGCACATTTCCTGTGAAAGGGGCCCCCAGTTCCTCTAATTTTCCATAACTGTGCTGCTCTATGTGGTTGCAGCTATGATGATATTGATGTAATTTGTTACATCCGAGGCTGAAGAAAACACAACATTCTTGGACACAGTCTCGCCACGCCAGAGATGGATTTCCCCCTCCAGGAAGCGATTGAACTAAAGGAACATTCAGTATGTAATTACCTGCCACAGACACAGTCACGCTGGCACAGGGAATTCAATATGCGCCCATGACACTTCCAGCGTAATGTGACAGAAATAAATGTTTGCTTTGGTAGGTGGCGGATGGGGGTGGGGTCCGTGGCGGAGAGGTGTGCGGAAAGGACCTCCGTCACGTTCTTCACCACGACGAGAAAACAGGAAGCCACGGGGAGGTGTTTTGTCTCTTGGACTCGAGACGTTGCTTGTTAACAACAAAGTTTTTCTTAGATGTTTCAGTGTGGAGTTTTATTCCCTCTCACTCTCGCTTTTATTCCCTCACACACACACACACACACACACACTCCCTGTATTTCTTATTCTTATTAACTGCATGGGTGCAATTTATTTTGCTCTCCGGCGATGGAGGTGGCTGGGAGTGAGGGAGACTCTGGGTGGTGCTGATAAGCCCGCACTCACATTCAGGACTGCTGGAGGGACCAGATTTACCAGGAAGACAATGTCCACTAGGTCTCACACCGTTTTACACACACACACACACACACACACACACACACACACACACACACACACACACACACACACACACATACACATACACACACACACACACACACACACACACACACATACACACACACACACACACACACACACATACACGCACACATACGCACACATACAAACTCCTTCAAAAACCTACTACGCACACACAGATAAAAATTTAACACATACCAACAGATGACGGGCATGTAGAATCAACACATGGCTTAGTCCAACCTAAAGGACATTCTAATTCTTGTGTGGGCCAGACAGTCACGAGCACTTTGCATCACACACACCCGTGCGAACGCGTGCGCGCATCGTAACCGCACCGAGCCCAGCTAAATGGGAGAAGTTAGGAGAGTCGCAACGCAGTGTTATTCCTCTCTGGCTGACTGTTTGGGTTTATGTCTGGGAGCAGGGAGCAGCAGCCGGACGATAAGAGAGAAAAACGACGACGCGCACGCCGGAGTCAGGAGCACGGAGACGTCTATAAACTAAAAGAAGCACTGCGCTGTCGAAATATGACAGCCGATCCATCAGGGAAATGGAAGCTCTGTCTCCTACACCAAGGAGAGCAGTCAGAACTTTTATAAATAGCCCCGTGTTTTTTAAAAAGAAATTGGAAGTTGTCAGACATATGCTATCCGCGTTTTTTTTTCTCTCTTTTTTTTTCTCTTCCCACCGACTGGCTACGTCGGTTGAACACGATTGAAACATCAAAGCATACAAAGTAGCGGGGTTGAAAGGCCTAGCTGGGGGGAAGGCCAGTGGGACCCCGAGCCAGGTGGAACGCTTTTCCTCATGGCTTCGCATCCCGGGTTTTTGGCGGAGGGAACACGGATACACCGCTGCAGTGTGAGGCAGTGATAATGCCGCGGCTGTTCCAGCTTCAGCTTGTGAATTTCAGCATGCTGTCTATGTCAACCACGGGTCAGGAGAACCACATGTTTCAGCCACTTCAAATACATATCCTCAAACTCCATCAGAATGTCTATGGGAAAACCTCCTTTTTTTTTTGCATATTGCTTTTTTTTTTAAGTAAACGGTCAATGAGGAGACATACAAAAATGAAACGTAAATTGGACTTCAAAGTGGCAACATAGTGTGTCTAATTCTAAGAATGACTGTTTGAAATAGGCAGGAGAGGTGAGTGATTAAACCTGACTATCTCCTCACATGGGAGGGGGGGGGGTGTGTGTGTGGAGGAGAACTTGCTGGAGGCCTTGGACTCTGACATGTTCTATGGAGCCGAGGTCTTGCTTTCATCTCCACGGCGCAGGGAGTATCACAACATGACCACAGAGACCCACGCTATTAACCTCGAGAAGACCAGCAAAGACTCCTAGTCCTAGTTATCATCCAGTATTCAGAATTCAGTCTTTATATTTAAACAAAATGCAAACATTTATAAACTTTTAGAGGTTTGCGTGTATCTGTATCTTCAAGAAGAAAATATCAATCCATAAGCATGCTATAAAAATGATGTGGATTTTTTTCAGGGACTTCCATGATTCATTTTGGCACTTTTGTAGATGCAGCAGTATAGGAACTAGCAATCTATACTATCCTATACTGGGTGTCATTACTCATTGTCTGCACAGGCTTCTATCAGTTCTCCAGCTCCCAAACTGTCCATGCCCAAATTCCATCCATGAATGTTTAACTGTTTGCAAAGACACCACTGAGGGCCTGAATGGTTCAGAGTTATACTGTCCTGAGATGAAAATAATCATATCTAAAATGGCAATTAATTTTGTGTGGCCCTGCTCAGGGATGGCATGAAGATAACATCTTCACACATAGAGATGGTGTGTTTGTTATCAAATTCACTCAATTTCAACCTTGCAGTTTAGCAAAAAAGCTCGGAGGAAAGCAGTGGGAGGCTCGACCAAGATAAACGGTGCCCAACATGGTGTTGTATGATTTACGCCATATAAATGGATAAATATTTCAATTTAAATGCAAAATATTAAAGTGGTGGTGTAGGTGGGTGGGTGGAGGGCAGTAGATCAATGCAAGCATTCCATTACATGCCACTCCAGGATTCATAAATAACACCCTGCGCAATTATTCCTCCTCAAATGAGCTTTTTAAAGCTGCCTTGCTACAGTGCGTCCTTATAGTAATGTTTTTATTTCCTAAACCGTGTGTTCCTCTTGTTCTTAATGTAATTGGTTCTGTCTTCTGGCTCATCGAGCTGACAGATATTGGTGGGAGGACAGTTTTTCAAGATCTCTGTGCGTTACTGCAGGAGCAAGGCCCGAAGCACCCTGGCTATTGGTCGCGCTTTAAATCAAGGCACGCACGTGCAAACACAAGCACCTCCGCCTTTAGGAAAAGATGTTTTGCACATGTCTTGTGTGTACAAAGCAACAATTGCCAGTCTTGAATGTGGACCATCTGGGTCAGGTGTGTCAGGACCTGCAATAGAGCAAGATGTGTGGCCTGGCTGACAGCAGGGCAGGGCAGCCCCACCAATAAAAACGTGACTTAGTCCTCTCAGTGGGACAAAAGAGCCACGAGAAAGATCTATTAATTGTGTTAGTGAAGCAAATCATCAAGAGTGAAGAGGTAGGAACAGGTGAGGAGGCAGATAAAAAGACATCTCAGTCCGCATCACACCTGCGGTGAATGAAAATCAGTTTGCAAAATGTACAGTTTAAAAGGCAAAATAAAAAGAGTAAAACATTTCAACATGTGGACTTCGATTAGGACAAGGAAGCGGCAAATCGTTTCATATTTGAGCAGCATCAGCATCGTGTACAACAGGAAACCCCGGCAGCAAAAAGGGCGGTGACAATGACGGTGACGTTGATGGCTACCGTGATATCCCAAAAAAGTGTTTTGATGCTGGGAGATATAAAAAAAAAACGGTTGCTTTCGAGCACAATGCAGTGCCATTTGTCATCGAGCAAGGACAGTCGTAATCATCCCTCCCGCCTGCATCCCCATCAGTCTTCCCCTGCCGGGGATCAGGATCAATCTAGGCTCATTTATTTTAATCGTCTCCTGTTTTGCTAAACTGGCAAAGTCAACGGAGGACAATGGAAACAAACCTTGCTCTGAAAACAAGCCAAAACAGTAATTTCCCCCAATCATGGGGATGTTCTTGTTATTGTGCTCCTGCTACACGACTCCTGCATTCACCCTTTTACAGCCCCTTTATTTTGATCTCAGTATCACTGACTTTGAATGACAATATATGCATCTGATTATATATGTATGTTTTACAGTATATCTTTAAACCGATCTTATTACAATGGCACATTATGGAAATAAGAGCATTCAATCTGGGGATTATGGTGACTTTAAATTAAATAACACATTGGCTTAAAGGTATAAGAGACTGCTCTTTCTTTCTTTTTTAATATTAGTGTCATTTAATGGTGCCTGTTTGGTTGGATTAACTATTAGAATGCATTTAGGGTTCAATCATATTTCACAAGATCTAAGGGAGAGAACGGGATGACGTGGAGAAAATTAAATGCTAAGGCCACATAGACATGGTGGGTCTGGATCTACTGTGAGTTGGGCACACGGGAAAGTGTTATTATCTGGACGCAAAGACTGAAAGTGAGAACATACATAATAATAAAGGTAAGATTCTGCCCAAAAATAAAAACTGGGTTGTCTAAAGTAAGCTATAGTTTAATTTGGTAGCATCCAGCCTACTTGCTACCACAAAGTATCAAGCTATCTAGTCAGAATTACAATTGGACATCTGCAGCCTTATAAACGTGCAGGCACGTTTAACGTTTCCTTTCATATATTTTTTAACTGCACCATGCGGCAGTTAAATTGTCACAAAAAACGATAACAACTTTACATGCAATATGACAATGTTGCACTTAACTGGTATCGAGAAGTGCGGAAGAGAAAGCTCGCAGAGAGGAGAAGAGGTCCATACTGCCTCGATGCCCAAACTGATGCTGATGAGGTTGCTATGGTTCCCAAGCCCCACCCCTGCGGTGAACGTAAGCACAAACCGTAGTGACGTTGTACGCAGGATTTGAACAACTGCCCATTGTACCATTGTTCAAGCTAGCTAACTATCAAAGAACGAAATATATAAAGTAGGTGATGCACTTCATTGTGTTTTTGAGTTGTTTCGGGGGTATATGTGTCTAATTGAGAACCACGTAGGTAAAACCTAAAATAGCCCAGTAGATAGACGTCACCTTGTACCTTTCTGTAGGTTTGAATGATACTATTGCTAGCTTTGAGTGACTTGTTACTAGCTAAACGCGCTTGCACGGAGCTGCTAAGTTAGCTAGCATGTTAACTAGCTTCCTAGCTTAGCATTACCCTTTTACCTCACCACACCGGGCTAACGTCTAGCTAGTAGTCACGAAGAACGCGCTCGCGCTTCTATAGCACGCGCCATTTAGCCAGTCTCCGCCTACCTAGCAATACAGCTAGCAATGTAGCTAACTAGGGTTAGCTGGCGGTTTAGCCAGGAAGCTAGCTAAGCTAAGCTATCTAACGCTAGGCATGCTAATTGGGTAGCTAGGCAATTAACTAACGCCAGCTATGCTCCACAGGTACATTTGAAATTTAAATAAGGTTAAACCAAGTTAAATAAGCTGTTTTTGGTTTGTAGTTCTAAAATTAATTGGGGTTTCAGTGCGTGTTCTGCTCACAGCTGTCTGTATCTGTTTTGCTAGTTAGTTAGATTAGCCAAGTAGCTTAGCCGCCTAGCTCACAGCTTTGTGTTCCGTATGTAAGAATTTATGTGAAATCAACAGGCAGACTCGAATAAAACTGTATTGTTTAACTATTGAACTGTAGTATATCTATTTTTTTTAACCAGAAATGTGTTGTGATTGTGCCTGAAAGGATGTAGATGATAATGCTGGATGTGTGGTGATAACAGTGTTGTGATGGCGGTATTGTCCCGCACTGATTGCGGTTCTTGTGTTTCAGTGGACCGAGCCTCCAAACGCAGACAGGTGAAGCCCCTGGCCGCCTCGCTGCTGGACGCTCTGGACTATGACAGTTCGGACGACAGTGATTTTGAAGTGGGGGATGCCGACGCCTCAGGTAACTAATGGAGCAGGTCCGGTTTAGGTCCAGTTTTAAAGACCAAGGATCTTGTTCAGTCACATTTTTGAAAAAAGTCAGACCAGAAAAAATTATCCTAACCCAATAACAAAACCAAAACCCATGATGATTAGTGTTCTGTCAGTGAGAAAACACTAAACTGTTTGAAACCCCCCAAACAAACAAAAAAAGAATAACAAAATACTTGTATAAAAACAATTATAACTGTAATCCCCAAACAGAAAAGCCATTTGTTGAATGTGTGAAAGTACAGATAGATGTGGCTACAAGGCTTTGGTATAAGTTTTATGGGAAGCAAAATTAAGATATTACTAACAGTGGCAAGTGAGGAAAAACAGAATTGAAAATCAAAATGCTATTTTATTTGTAGAAGATAATAGCTATAAAGATCAGTATATTACAACTGGCCCACTTTATTGAAGTTTTAACACACAAAACAGGGACTGTAATCCCACAAGTTACGTGGTCTTTACAATTATGAAAATGCATCATTGTAGTGATTAAACATGCAGTTCCTGTGCACATGGCATTGGGTCTCTTTGCTGTTTAACTTGTTACTTCCAATTTGGAACAAAGGAGCATACTAGCAATCACATTTGGGGTGGGCAGTTTTCTGGATAGTTCGCATCATCGTGGTGTGTTTATTAATTGATTTGTTTATTTATTAATTGCTAGTATGGGAGACTCTTGGTAACGTAAAGGTGATGTTTCTATCAGTGTTTGTCTTTATGTCCCAGGCTTTCCCCAGCATAACTGTGAGCTAATTACTGACTGTTGATCCATTTCACTATTATGCATGACATCTGTACACTAAGATACCCCATGAGGACTCTGTAAGCATAGGAGTCACCTGATAATGTGATTCTAGCACACTGATTTCTGGAAGACCATGGCCTTGCTCTAATGGGTTAAAGTAACATCTAACTAATCTAAAAAACATCTAACTAACATCTAAAAAATCTTTATCAGTGATTAACCAGGTAGTAGAGATTTTGATGGTGATCATAACCGGACAGATTTATTTCAGAATAAATTGCTTTAAAACACGTCCTGTGTGGAGGCAGAGCCACATTGTAAAAGGCCTTCTTATTCATATCAACACAGCGTTCAGCAGACTGCAAATGGTGGATAATTTACTAATTAGCCTAATCAACACACAGTATTCATCTGAAATCTAATCTTAAGCATCACAGTTGTGTCTCTCTGTGTCCATGTCACCCAGGCTCTGAGGGCACAGGGATCGGCAGTGATGGAGAGGGCTCCAAAGACAGCATTGCGGGCACAGACAGTGAGTCGGCGGACGAGGAAGCCATCGACCAGGATGAGACCAAAGAGCTGCACGAAGACGAGCGCGATGAAGATGACGAGCAAGACGGGGAGAAGACCAAGGAGCGGCTCTCCGATGAGGGCAGCGGTAAGGAGCCCGGGGGGGCCTCCAAGAGCCGCAGGAAAGGAGAGAAGGCCTCGGAGGCGGAGCCCGGTGACAGCGGAGGAGGAGGCGTGTCCGAGGAGAGTCCCAAGAAGTGGAACTTGCGTCGGAACCGTCCCATGCTGGACTTCACCACCATGGAGGACCTGAACGAGATGGACGACTACGACAGCGAGGATGACAACGACTGGCGGCCCTCGGCGGGGAAGAGGAAGAGCAAGGCTGGAGGGAAGGAAAAGGCCGGCAGCGAGGAAGAGGAGGGCGAGGGCAGCGAGGAAGACGAGATCGAGGACGAAGACGAGGAGGACGAGGAGGGCGAGGACGGGAGCAGCAGCGACAGCGAGGAGGCGACGAAGAAAGCGAAGAAGAAAGCCGGCAAGGGCGGAGGAACGTACGACGAGGACGAGACCAACGACAGCCACAGCACTTCGCACGGGAAAGGAAACGAGGTGAGATGAGAGTGCCCCTCCTACTGGAGGACCTGTGTACTGCAGGGAGAATTACCTCCATGAGCGATTTCAGTCAGACGCAGTGTTTGTATGCAGTATGATGTCACACAAGCAAAAGCAGATGAAGATATAGACCTGCCCGTTGTCCTTGTTCAGAATGCAGAGCTGGCCTCAGGTTTTCAAGGTCACAGATATAATTTGCAGTATGTCAAAGTGAATGCACTCGGGAGTTCTGAGAGGATAATACAGTCAGATAATACAAGCAGTGGCTTTTAGCCTACACCGTCAGATTGGACTTTTCACAAGACTATTAGGTCTCACCTGATAATCGACTTATCTGAAAACTTGGGAGTCAGTATAGCGGATTGACTAATCCGTCAATCGCTGAGGTGAAATTAGGGTGAGAGATTGCTGGCTTTGCTGCATTTTGCTGGAAAAAGGCCCTTTTTTTTAACCTAATCTGAGATCAGCCTACTGTGTCAGTAGTGCTGTTTAACACCAGCATTTTGAGTCTGGGAGGCTGATCTCAGGTCAGCATGGCACAGGTATGCTCTGAGCTGTCTTTGCCGTGTGCAGGACACTCTGCTGGAGCGGGCCCAGCCGTGGAGCTCACAGCGGATGGAGCACATCCTCATCTGCTGCGTGTGTCTGGGGGACAACAGCGAGGACACCGACGAGATCATCCAGTGTGACAACTGCGGCGTGACCGTGCATGAAGGTAAACCCCTCCGCCACAGCGCAGCCTCAGCTCCTGACGTTTATCCGAAAGGCCTCAGCAAACCTTTCCAAAGTAGGAGTACGTTTAAAGTCTACAATATTGGGGAAGAATATCATCGGAAGGATATTTATGCTCGTCGTTCCCTCGGTAACACGTTTACCTTTAGCGAACAACTTAGCCGTCGCGCTTCCTCATCCTGAAAGGCTCCCTTCACGTCTGAATGGGGCCAGACTGCGTCTGTTGGTTTATACCATCCGCATACGGTCCCTCTGGTTACGGGAGTCCTCCCTGGTGCGTCTCGGGAGAGGCCCTGTGCTGTGCGGAGCGGCGTCCCGCGGAGCTGCTGCTCGGGAGGGGTGTGTGTGCGGAGTCCGCTTCATCATCCTGCATTATTAGCTCATTGTGTCTGTGACTTGTTGGAAACAAAATCAATTACTCTTTAAATCGTCTTTTGGCCTTGGCCTGCACTTTCAGACAGCCCTAGTTAACGCCCGCCATGCCCTGCTGGATCAACCTGACACCCCTAATTTCCAATTACTCATTTGGCTTTTATTTATTTATTATTTATTTACACACTGATTTATTTGCCGATGCCTTGCTGATTCGAGGCACCCACCCACACACAGAACCTGCAACGGTAAGTCTGAAATAAACAAGAAGTGTTGTCCTATTCTGAAGGCAATTAGAAAGTGTGCTTACGCGGATAACGTGAACATGATTACCACACCGGAAGGGCGTCTTGACAAATATGTCGCAGGTGGTTTTTTTTTTTTAAATCGTCAGTACAGGAGAGGTGAGGCGATGAGACATGGTCACCTGCTGGTGGCTGGCTAAATCAGAGTTCCCTCTTACACGTTTCCTTTTGACCCCTTCCTTTCCCCATGGACCTCTGAGAGTGAGTGTACAGCGTATGTGTACTGTGTGTGCGTGAGAGAGAGAACAAGGTAGATGTTGGATGGAGATATTGTTAACTGCATCATGTTGCAATTTTCTGAGCAATTTCAGCTCAGAATCATGTACTATAGGTAAACACACGCAGGAGTATAGGTAAACACACGCAGAGGTGTCATACTGTCACATTAAAAGTGTGTCATAACAACTACATATTAGTACACTGCCCTGTTTTTTTTTTTATATATATATAAACATACAGATTTTTCAGAAACGTGACATTGTGATACTTCACCATTGTGTGTGAGTGGGGCAGCGTCCGGCCCTGACAGGAGGGCATGTTCTTGCATTGTGATGAGAGGGTTCACCTGGCCTCACTGCTATTAGAGTGCAGCACAGGTTCTGCTGGTCCTGTTCTGCTGGAGAGGTGACGCATGGAGTTGACACACACACACACACACACACACACTATAGCACCAGCTCACTGGAACAAGCCATTTCATAAGCCAGTAACAGTGAATCAGGGGGCTGACCTTGAAGCCCCGGGGTCCGTTGATGTGCTAGGTGCAGTGTTGCAGAGTCAGCCCATGGCACCTCACGCACTCTTAATTCACAGACACACATGGAGCGTGTCTGTCTTTCAAACTCTCTTTCCGTCTTCCTTTATGTGTCTTTGCAAGCACACGCGTACATAAGAAGGACAGAGTGTTGGATAACATTTCCTCACCCTTCTTTGTTTCCTCTCCCTCCCTCTCTCCCTCCCTCTCTCCCTCCGTGACTCTGCTCTGAGAGCTGCTTAATCTCCATGAGAAGTGGCCTCAGAACGCCTGAGTGGTGTGCAGGGGGGCTTAGGCTGTGGGGAGAAGAAGCACTCCAGGCCAGTTCTTATCTACTTCTCTCGTACTCACGGCTGTCTGTTTTGACTCCTCGACGATGAACCAACAATCATACGTTGGCCGCTTCCACCGATCAGCTATGTAAATACCGACGGCACAGACAATGGTGTGGCTAATTGAAATCCACCCTCCTGTTCTTTTAAAATTCAACTTCAGTCATTTGTGGTGCAGAATTCTGTGCAAGGGATCTCTACAGAATTTCTGCAAAACCTTTTAATTGTATCGCTCAACTCTATTGTACTTGAGATTGATTTTACATTTTAAGCACGCTGTTGGTCCAGAGCGTGAGGGGATGCAAATGCACAGTAAAAGGTGTGAAGAAGGATGAATTATTGCTTCAACCCCACCCCCATTCTCCCCCAGGTCCTAAAGCACATAGAACTGTCTTTAGTATAGCATGTCGGTTGTATGTGGAGAGGAATGCCAGCAGCCTTGACTAGGGGGACAGATGTTTTGTTCCAGCAACTGTCTCTCTATGCCAAGTACCTGCCACGTTCTTGGGCCAGGTGTACTTTGATAGAGGGGGTGCTTTCAGGCCAGGGCTGTGGGGGCTAACTTCCTCTTAGGTCACCAGTGTGATGCCATTACCCAGAGGTCACTGTTTGTTCTGAAGGTTGTGGTTCGCTGGACAAGGCAGGCCGAGGCTAGGTGTCGGAACGTCGCTCGATCTTGGCTGGGATGCTATTGCCATGTTCTGTAGGTGAGAAAGATCACATGCAGGATGAGCGTGAATGGGATGTTTTTACATGGCACATTAGGTACAGAGTGGCAGAGGAGCTGATAGAAGAACATCAAATCAAATCAAATATATTTGTATAGCGCTTTTCACAACATATGTTGTCACAAAGCGCTTTACAGGATTTACAAGGTTAACAATACTATGGGTCCAAATCCCTAATGAGCAAGCCAAAGGCGGACATGGTCTGGATCTTCAGGTGAGGGTCAGATGCGAGGTTCTCAGATCTTCTGGAGGTCTCCTAGAGCAGATAGCACACAGGGTCGCGAGAACTGGCACAGGCACACCCATGCACGCCCAGTGCTTATGATGAGCGTTCAAGTACAGACTGTGATTTATGTGATCAGGGCTATAGAGTGTAGTCTGGGTTATTCAATTATGCCTCCATCGCCTTTTCCTAAATCGTTTATTCTTTGTCTTTGCTGTTCTCTTATTAAAAAAGAATTATGTAGTGAGACTATTAAAACTACCCCAATAAAAGGCATCGTATTGTGTATTAGTGGCCTTGCACTTATTGGACCACCAATTAAAATGCTGGTCGTATTGATTTCAGTGAGTTCTTAATGATGTCTGGACTGTAAAGTTAATTATTCCCCAAAAAGTGTGCAATTAATTTAAGTTGTTTACTTGCCTGAATGTGGACCATGTACAACACAATCACAAAGAATTCACATTTTTAGTTTAATTTTTTTCATATCTCTCTATTTAGTTTTTTTTTGTGATCAACAAATCCATGTTTGTGTCCTTTCTTAGGTAAATAACTTAAAGCTCAATTTTGTTTTAAGGTTTCTTACATGATGGTTTGGCAGTACAATAACTTATTCCTGTCCACTTTCCCTCTTTCTACAGCTATTACTGCCTTAACGTAATGGTGTTTACTGGTCTTAACTTGTCCTACTGTATCCTCTCGCCCCAGGGGAAAAAGAGGGGCCAGTGTGAACACAAGTCTTTTTTTTTTATTTTATTTTATACAGAAGTGAGCTTAACATGTTCTCATATCCATTCCACTGCACCTGGCCTTCACACCAGTTTATCCTTTCACACAGCTGGGTAATTACCGAATTAATTCAAATCAGGTGGCTGGCTCAAGGTTAAAAACATGCTCCCTGCTCTCGGTTTCTGAACTCCCAGCCTGCATGTTGCCTGAAATCCTCCCTGCTGCTAGTTACTTGCTTCTCGGGAGATGGGGAACGCATGTGCAGTTAACTAACGCTCAGTGTCCTGAAGGTTCTTCTACCCGACGTTCGTGGTGATGTATCGCTTGCGCCTGCTATATTACTATGTACTATATTTGTCACTGTTCATTTATCAGAACCACTGGGATTTCTTGGAAGACCACCACTCCAGTTAAGTGGATGTTTCGTTGGGTTGTACACTCTCCTGCCAGATCTTCATTATCTAGCTGATGATTAGTGTGGCTGAATAGACAACGCACTACCGAACCCCAGAGGGCTTCCTTCTTTAAATAATATTCATTTGAACATTCGAATCTGGGTGGTTAAACAGAGTCTTAGAAGAAATGTCCTAAAAGTTTTTCCCTCATCTATCATTTCAAAGCAGCTCACCCAGAACCCTTAGACCTGGATTTAAGGAGATTGGTTTTTTTTTTTTTTGTTTTCTGTCTTATTATCGAACTGTGATTGAGTGGTGCGGGTTGAGCGGAGGAAGCTCATCTCTGCTCTTCATCCTCGTTTCACTCCTCTCTCTCTCCTCCCTCCACTCGTCCCCGTCTGTCTAGGTAGGCAGCAGGTCTGTCAGTTCTAATTAGCTGTGCTCGTTCGCACCCTCATCCCGACTCCGTTCGACTCTTGGTCTCCGGGCTTCTGCTCTGGAGGCGGACTCCGCTAATAATACGAGAGCTCTCCGTTAGGCCCTCTCCGGCTAATCTTGGATGAGAGTCATCAGGATATGGCATAAGACAGCACTGGGAGTATTTCACCTCTGTCTCTCTCCCTCGCTTCTTTGCCCCTTCTTTCTCTCAGGTTCACTCGCTTTCTCAAATAAGGACTCCGTTTAATTTAATTTGAGAACAATGCAAAGTGCACGAATGCCGCTTCATGTTGGCAGTTCCGACAGTCCCGTGTTAACAGTTTATGGTTAAAATGCTGTAATTTCATTTCGATAAAAATTTTAGAGCAAGAGATTAGATCGATGAGAGACAGTAAAAGCCTTAATAATGCCATTTACATCAATATGGCCATAGTCATCAGCAGATATGAAATGAGTTACAAGACGATCAAGTTCATTATTTATAGTTCACTGGCCCTTGCTTTAAAAGGATGAATACAAAAATGCAATGCTCTGGATATTACAAGCTCTGGATGCATCCATGGGATGATGAAAGTTATTGGGAACACTTTTGACATTTCACTGTGTCATATGCACTGGTATCACACCCCATCACATACAGACACATACCAAACCACGTAACTCTTCTCATTAAATCTCCATTAAAAATACCCCTCTTGGTTCTTATGGTTGTCAACACCCACCCCCTTTGCCTCCATTTAACCGCCTAGCTCGTCATTTCTGACGAGGATAATCTTGACTTCTGGGATTATGAAGCTACCCCATGGTCATCACTCCCCCCCCCATCTTGGCTCATATTAGTCTGTACCCTGTGGCTTAGCGGTTCCAGCTTTGTATCTCGGTTCAAAAGGAACATCGCAGATTTGCTCGATGGTTCAGCAGTAAGTCCGTTAAAGCGGCACCCTGATCGGCGGGGGGCACCAGCGCTGTGGTTCAAAGCCCAGCGAGTATTAAGCGCCTAACTGTTGCCAGCAGTGCTGTGGTAATACCTTTCTCTAAGGACCTAACCACTGAGCTCAGCCGTGTGGACTCTCGGCTGGTGGTTCCTACTGCCCTTGCAGATCACAGTGGGGTTAAAAAAAACCCTCTTGTTTATCTTCCACAGAGAGGGGGAACCGTGCCCTGCACATGCCCCGTGCAGAAAGCATACACTGGTACGAGAGGAAAAAAAGAACGTCAGCTGTTTGGAAAAGCCAAGACTTTAGAACTAATTTACCTGTTGACGACCCGCCTGGCTCACTGAACCCAAGCTGTTTGAGGCCGGGCTGACGGACACTATTGCCCGGTCTTCCGTTCACTTTGAGTCTACTAGGAATTTTGCCCCTAGATGCTTCCTGTCCATTCACCTTCTTAAAAGTCATTATCTTTCAGTATCTCCATTTCCCAGTGGGCGCCGTGGAGCGCCAGAGCCACGGCCTCTCTCTCTCCTTCCTCATTCAGCCTCCTGGGCTCGGCGAGTTTGCTATGATAAGCGCGTGGAACTCCGAGTTTATTCGCCAGCCCCTCCCCACGCCGCGCAGCCTCCGGGCTGCTTTGTTGAATTAGGAAGGAGAGCGTTATCTCTGAAATGGCGGCGAGGAGCTGATTGCCGTCCTCATTGGTGGCACGGAGCACGTTTGCCGGGTTTAATAGGTGCCAGGGTAACCCGATCAGCGCAATAATTGTTTTTGCAGCCCTGGAAAATTAAGAAGACAATGTTTAGAATGCCTTCATTGGCTCGGTGCTTCAAGCCTTTCACTTGCGTGATATTACCATTTACTCGGATGGCCTCGTGCACCCTGTGGGTAGAAGTCGCAGGCGTGGAGAGAAGAGTGGAGAGAGTAGCGGGTAATGTGGAGGCAGACGGGTGATGAGGTGTTTCAGCGTGTCATCGCTCTGACACGAGCGTTCTCTCAGCATCTCGGCAAGTTTATCGAGGACAAAGTGATGCAATATTCTTATAGGGCTGATTATATTTGGAAGGATCTTTGCAATCAGATATTGGTGTTTTACTGACTGGTTTAAACTGAACCGTTAAATATATATTTTTGGTAAATATATTTTTACATATTTATTATATTTTATATGTATTATTGTTCTTTGGGTGTGTCTCTTTTTGACTAGAGACTTTAAAAACAACAACAGCAAAAAAAAAAAAAAAAAAAACACCTGTAAATATGTTTAGATATCAGGTGCAATCAACAGCCCAGAACACAAAGACTGCCTAAATAGCTAATTACCAGCTAGCTAATTCACTATAACGTTATCAAGCAAAGGAGTAGTCGGATTCCTGCTGCACGGTTTCATGATCTCACCTCTTTCACAAAAAAAACGAGTGGTGAGTGAGTGGGAGGAACAGTGTTTGGTCAGTCTGGTCTAGCTTTCTAAAGTGAGGTCTTTTCACCATAGTTACAAAGTTAAATGATTGCATGAGTTCGACTGCTACTACTGATATAATGACCAGTTTTCCCACTTCAGGTTGCTATGGAGTCGATGGTGAGAGTGACTCCATCATGAGTTCGGCTTCGGAGAACTCCACAGAGCCGTGGTTCTGCGACGCCTGTAAAAACGGTGTCAGGGCCAGCTGTGAACTCTGCCCCAGCCAGGATGGGATTTTCAAAGAGACGGACGCCGGAAGGTGCGTTTTTAACGCTATCTTTTAAAGTTCATTTCTTTATTTGTTTTACTTGTTTATTTTCGGAGCGGGATAAGTGTAACTTTCTGGATTTCGCTCTGCTCAGCAACTTCACGAAAATTGGTTTGTTGTTCATTAAGACCTTGGAGGAGAAGTAACACGAGGCTGAGAACTCTCAGAGAAACGGAGAGCGGGGTAATAGGAGAGAGGTGGGGCTGGGAGAGAGCTGCGGAGGGAGAGAGGGAGGAAGAGAGAGAGGGGGGGGGGTGGGGGTAGGTGGGGTGTGGGCTGTGTGGAGCGTGGAGACTCGAGCCACGTTATCGCTGATAGTGTTCCTCAGCTTGCCTGCACCCGAATTTGCTACTTCACTAGAGCATGAAAAACACAGCAAATTAAAGTGTGGAGCGTGTGCTTGCCAGAGATGGATATCTTTATATTGGACTTCGGATTCCCGTGCTCCCAAGTCTGCATTTGAAATTTTGTCAGAAGAAATGGTCAAGTTAGAGCCCGTTCGAACCAGCAATTGAGGATTTCCTAGCCTGAAAGTGGCGTAGGGGACAGAATCTAGTGGAGCATTGCAGTTCTCTCCCCAGCCGTGTTTTGTGTTTGTGTAATAGTTGTAGATTGTCTTTTTGAATATAGTATGCATTCTTATCTTCATAAATAGAGGCTAAAGCTGCAGCCTAAGATGAAAGGTTTGTCAGCACGCAGTTATATTGATGAACTGACCCCTGATCAGTGTTAAGACCAGCCCGATGGGCTTGTGTTCTTTTCAAAGGTGGGTGCATGTGGTGTGTGCCCTCTACGTTCCAGGGGTGGCATTTGGAGATATTGACAAACTGAGGCCAGTAACTCTTACAGAGATGAACTACACCAAATATGGTGCCAAAGTAAGTATGAACATGTTCAGTGTGACTTTGAACTTGTATTGTACTTCACGCTTCACTCTGGGATCTCTGTGCTCTACACCGTGGCCCCCGGGGGAACTGAATCTCCCACGATATCAATAAAGTATAACATAACAATTACTTAACATGGCCTTTACTTTTATCATACATTTCTGGTTCTGCAAAGTAACTATCCAGACCTTAATCCTAGTCTTGCTGTCTGGTGTTCTTTTAATCAGCTTCATGAGGCAACCACCCTGGACGCACACACACACACACACACACACACACACACACACACACACACACACACACACACACAGTTATAATATAGTAGTAATAATATCACTATACCCATATGCAGATATACCGTATATGGATCAGTGGCCCAGCAGCCCCAGTGCTTCTCCAGTCACACAGTCTATATGGAAAGTATAGGAATGTGCCCTTAATCCACCTATTGGGACTCATTTAGTAATGAAGATTTCATAACAGTTCTTCCGCCTGCCTGGAGTCTGTTCTCTGCATTCCTCCAAAGACCTTACATGTTGAATTGTGACATTCTGACATTTTCTTTACGTGAAAGTAAGTTTGAGGGTCAGTAAGCCAGAATAGAGTACATATACAGTGCAGCAAATTACTTTTAAAAGCACTTCAGAGGCTTCCTTTAATGTTTTTTTTTCTTTAATGTTTGAAATAAAATTGCTCCTGAAAAGACTATTATTATTTTAATTTTGAGCTCCTGTAATTGACATATTTTCAGGGTTGTGAAACGGTGACCTTCTACCTCATCAGGTGCTGACAAAGTCAAACAGGCTTTTAGTGTCTGCTTGTCCAGCTTATCACTAATGGACAACTGTGCAATAAAAATGAATTTAGTCACTTTATAATGATTATCTGTGCACTTTCACATTCATTCTCTATTACACAACCATTACGCAGAGCTCCTCCGATTTACTTCTTTGAAACTATACATAATCTAAGATGATTACTGCACAAGACAACATATCAGTGCGAAGTGTTTGACAATAATAGCATTTGAAAAGCATTTAAATTGTAAATGTATTTCATTTTAAATAAATAGCCGAATGTCCCCACCAGATAGTTGGCTGCTTGTGACATCAAAGAAAAGGCTGTTGATCAGTGGGTTTGCGTTCACGAGTGTTGTTCGTGTGTGCAGGAGTGCAGCTTGTGCGAAGACGCCCGCTTTGCCCGCACGGGCGTGTGCATCAGCTGCGATGCCGGCATGTGCCGTTCCTATTTCCACGTGACGTGCGCTCAGAGGGAGGGGCTTCTGTCCGAGGCCGCGGCGGAAGAGGTGAGCGAGGGTTGCGCTGCCCCCTGGGGACCGTTTGGCGCACACTCACACTCTGAGACCTTCACAGGCAAGAGTGATGGTCAGACCAGCTGCGGTCTGCTCCTGACACATTGTAGAAGAATCATTGTTCTGGCGAAAACATGGTGAGAATAAATAACGATTTCCCCGATGGGAATTTTATGATGGGTTGAGTTAAAAAGATTTAAGTCGGAAGTGTTCCTCTGACAACTCTATAATGGAAATTTCCTTAACTCGATGATATCCTCGGCAGGCTTTTTGATCTAATCTATCGGCATCTTTTTTTCTGTTTGATCCATCATGGCGCTATATCCTTTCATAAAGCCCATGTGTGGGAGCTGTGTTTGCTGTCCTGTGTGTGTGTGTGTGTGTGTGTGTGTGTGTGTGTGTGTGTGTGTGTGCGTGTGCATGCACGCACAGTGTAATAATGCAGCTCTAAGCTGCCCTGAGTCCTTCATTATTTCTGAGGATCTCCGTACGCAGGTGTGTTCACACCGTGCTACTACTGGGTGTGCTCTCGGTGCATTATGGGAAAAATGGCAGAGCCAGGATACAGGAGGCATTAGGGTTTATTCCTGCTGACGGCCATTGCCAAGATGGTGTGATGATCAAACAGCTCCCTGGATGCTTCTGCCCTGTACAGAATCCTGCAGGGTGTCTATAGGGGGGCGGGGCTTCTCCCTCAGGCAGGCGGTGCCAAGAGCGTTAGCGTATTTTCACAGCCCCATACCTGCAAGTGTTTAGTGAGATCAGACAGGCTCAAACATCAAAAGTGGCGAGACGTCCGTTAACTCACAAGGTGTCCTTTAGCTTCACGTTAGTCGCAGGGCAAAATCCCCAAATCTTAATTAGTGCTAATCGTCAGGGTTAGCTCGGCTTTCCGCCTTACTCTGGGGATCAGTTATCCCCAACGGAACAAGTTCAGGAATTCTCCCAGTGCTAGCTCGTGGCTACAGGCCATCAATTTTATGGACCAAATATGTAGGCTGTATCGGGGGGGGGGGCCTGTGGCATAAAGGTGGCGCTCGGCACTGATAAACACTTGGGGGTTGGGAGACCTGCTTGCGGCAATCCACTTAAACCACTCAGCTGTGCAAAGGGCCTCGTATCAACGGCTAGGCGCGCTGATAGTGTCCAGCGAGACACCTTAAGCCTAAACGATTCGGCGGGCACAGGGAGCCGGGAAATGGCGGTTCCAGGGGGGCCTTGAGGGGGCGTGGGGGGGAGGAGGGGTGGGCAGGGTTCTGCACACGGGCAGACGCACGCAGGTGGAATTCAGGGCCGTTGAGGAGAGACTGTCTCCTGGGTAATGGCTCAGACGCAAGGCAGACGTTGCAGGCCCATAATGTTAAGAATAAGATAAGAATAAGAAAATACTTTCCCAAGGGAAATTTGTGCATCACAGCAGTACCGTCTCTCACAGAACAAACACAGCAATACAATAAAATACAATAAGATAAAATAAAATAAAATGACATAAAAATAAATCCCAATGAGGGTTTCATCGCTTATATGTAAGACATAAAGCAGTGTAATACAAATGTAAAAGAATAGGATTAATAATATCTTGTGAGCAATGTGCAAACATTATTATTTTACATTGTACATAATGTTTAGTGTGATTGTTAAGTGGTGAGGAAGACAAGGAGTGGTTAGGGTCCACCCTGCACTGATTGTTTATGGAGGGAAACCGCACGATACATCGGTAACATACTGTCCCTCTAGTAACAGCAGCAAGGTGATGAGTTGGACAGTTTAAAAAACAGACAGCAAAAATGTCCTCCTCTGCCTCTCCGTAGGACATTTGGAGGGGGTGCTGACGGTGCTCTTCATCTTAACAAGTCTGTGGTAAAGGGGTTGAGGTGTGGTGTTTAGAATCCTCCACCTTCTCCACCATCACTCCCAGTAGGCCCAGTACAGGTCCAGCGCACCACCATATCGAACCAGGCGTTGGATACTCGACCGATACTCGGGGTCGACCAATTATTGACCCCCGTCGATATTCCGATCCACTATTCAGCATTTTCCATAGTTCAGTCATAATTGGCAATTGAACGTGATTTCTTGTCAATATTAATTTACATTTTTTAAATTGTTATTTTAATGTATGCTTATGTTTGATACAGACAAAAACACATCTCTGTAGTCTGGCCCAAATTATCTTAATCCACAGTATTATTGGAGGACTTTATATATGAATGTAGGGTTGCAGCGGTAACCGGTTTCACGGCATACCACGGTATTAAAATACACGGTTATCATACTGCGTGCGTTTGCTTATTACCGGTAAAAGGCAAGCCAGCGGAGAAACTCACCCGCGCATGAGCAACTCCGCTACGCACACAGCGGTCAGAATGGCAGAAAGTGCATCATCTCCGTCCGCCTTTAAAAAAAAAGGCTAAACTAAAATCAGCAGTGTGGGACTATTTCGGATTCCCGCCGAACGCACCCGAGGATGGTTATCCGATTTGTAATCAATGTGGCCGGAAAGTCGCAGCTAAAGGAGGGAATACGTCGAACCTGTTCTCCCATCTCCGAGAACACCACCTGAAAAACGTTTGTTGTAATTTCTTTAAGGGCCAGTGTATCTTTTAATAATATAAGTAACAAACTGTGATACCGTGATACCGCGGTATTTTCTGAGACGGTTATCATACCGTGAAAATCTCATACCGTTGCAACCCTATATGAATTACACATCAAGAACAGCGTACAAGCACTTCTGTGGGTCCTGTGGATCCTGCTATTGGAGTGGTAGAAACATTTGCTGTTTTCGACTAATGGAGGAACGAAGCAGCACTCGGAGTCATGCCGCGGTTCAAAAACAATGCGTTCGGTCACATTTCGCTCACTCTCTCTCACACGCACGCCTGCAGGTGGTAACTGTCAGTATTCTTCTCGCGCGGTTTTTCTTTCGGCGCACAAAGCACGCCCTAACCAAACTCACGTGGATCGTGAGTGCAGCGTGAACCCTGCCTGAAGCGCCACAGACCCATGCTGCTTCTACGGTGTGTGTGCGTGTGCGCGTGTGCGCGCGTGTGTGTGTGTGTGTGTGTGTGCGCGCGCGCGCGCCTAAAGCCCAGTTTGCGGCTGCTTCCTGCTTCGGTCTGGACGTGACCTGCCGTGGTAATTTGCATGTATAAAAACATGGTGGGAAATAGGCCTGAGAATGGAGAAGAGCTTTACTGAATCCTTCATGGAGACGATAATACAGTATCTGTTAACAACTCGGTCATGGTGACTACGTTTTTACTGCGTGACTCAATCTAAATCAGCTTCTGTTCTGAGGCATTTTGTCATAGTTTTCTGTTGAAAAGTTAAAATACTGATGAATAGTGAAAATTAGGTTAAAACTTTAATCTGGACCTTTCTCAGGGTTTAGGTACACATATACTCCAGGCTTGCGATTTTCTGTTTTGCTTTTGGAACTAGATGGCGTGATAAAGTGAAAATGTTCCGGTCTGCCATCTAGGTGCACTCCAAGGCCTTTGTAGTTGACCTCTCAGTTACTGCGGACAGAGGTCAGAATAGGCTTATTCATGTGGACGTCCACAGCCAGCTCCATCGTCTTACTCGTGTTTAGTTGCAGACGGTCCAGGCTGTCCCGCTCCCCGACGATCTCAGTCCTCCGTATTCTGCCTCGGCTGTCTGCCCATGCAGCCTACGATGGCTGAGTCATCAGAACGTTTGTGAAGGTGGCGTGACCTGAAGTTGGAGGTGTACAGGGTGAACAGGAATGAAGATGGAACAGTCTACCTGAGGAGGGGGGTGAGGGGGCGGTCCCAGTGCTGTTCAACACTTAGGCTGCTCCTTAGCACTCACATACTGATCAGGTAGTCTGTAATGAAGTTCATAAGCAGAGCGTCCATTTGCATGTCCTTGAGTTTGTCTCCCAGCGGTAATGGCGGTATGGCGTTAAAGGCAGTGAAGAACAAGAAGTCAAAGGGGACCCTGTCTTGGGCACAGGGACCAGACATGATGTTTTGTGCGACTGGTGAGGGGGTGGGGTGGGGTGAGGAGGGTGGGGGATCGGGGGGGGGGGGTCAGTGACCTGAGTTTTGCTGACGCTGTTCTGTAAGATGATTTGGGGATGGTTGAGGTGCAGGGAGTCCGCCAGTGATTCCACCGTGTCAGACCTTTAGAAGAAGAGGTTGATCTCGTTGGCCCTGGCCCACACAGTCCTTTTCTCACACATCTGCGGTTCTAATAGGAGCTGGTGACTCTTCTCACGCCGGTCCACACTCCCTGTTGTCGTGATGTAGCGTTACCTCAGTCTTCCTCTCATTTGCGTCTCTGCCCTCCTGATCTTAATATTCCGTTTTTTTCTGGACTCTCTTCATTTCCACTCTGTCCCATTTGTACCCAAAATACTCTTTCTGTCATTAAAGAGGGACTTTATATCCCTAGTAATCCAGACTTTGTTGTTTAGGAGACCTTATAATGCAGTAATTAATGTAACTTGTGATGTATTTAGTCAGTTTATCTATATCTTGTCCCTATGGCTCAGTTAGAACCTCCCAGTTCAGAGCCCACGTAGCCTCTCAGAGCTCCAGTCCCAAAGTGTCCGTCTCCGGAATATTCCGGTGGGAGCGGGTTGTCCGCTGATCGAGAGGCTTGTACTGGGGCGAGAGGCGGGGCTATGATCCCATGTGCCCGGTGGGAGGAGCTTTGTGGCGCGGGAACGCTCCGGCTTCCTGTGAAAAGGCCTCGCCGGCTCGCCTCAACGTTCCCGGGAAACCACGGCGTGAAAAGTGAGGAAGCACCGACCTGTTGTGGTGGAGCATCCGTCACAGTTATCTGCACACGCACAGACCCTAGTGCTCCAGGTGTCATTACCACGGAGCGCAGAAGGGCTGAGCCTGCTTCTCCGCATGCACTCCTATCTGCCCTGATAATGAAACCATACATTAGCATTATCAGACATACCGGGATTGGAGAACACAAAATGATTTCTGGAGGACTGGCCACGTAAGGGTATCTGGAAATGTGAGAGGATGCATAATACTTTAGATTGTGTTTTTAAATCCACATACTTGCACTGCGTGGTTCTCTGCAGAATGCGTCAAATGGGGACTATAATTGGAGACCGATGTTACAACTTCTGCTTAGATTGTAGTTACGGTTGAATCTTGGGAGTCTTTGTTGGGTTCAAGTCTTCTTGCTGCCAACATAGTTGTGTCCTGGCAACGGCTTCTAAACCAGATAAAATGACACCCCACCGGTCCAGGACACTGGACTGTGATCAGTCAGTTTCTCTCTTGAGTTTCAGGTTCTCATTATTTTAGCCAGAAAACACTGTACCTACCAATAAGGCAACAAAGCAGATTACATCTGTTTATCACAGGAATGCACACGCTCACCAAATCCCGCACATACTTCACCCGCTTTGTCTGTGCGAACGTCCCGCGACCTTTAAACGTTCGCTCTCCGTCTTACATCTCCAGTCTGGTCCCCTGGCGTGTTAAACTACTGCGTCTCCACCCGTCTGTGGTCGTGTCTCTCCGCAGGACATCGCCGACCCGTTCTTCGCCTACTGCAAGCAGCACGCCGACCGCTTTGACAGGAAGTGGAAGAGGAAGAACTACCTGGCCCTGCAGTCCTACTGCAAAGAGTCCCTGCACGAGAGAGAGAAGCAGCTCACCCCGGAGGCCCAGGTCTGTTTCACGCCTCCCCCCCCACCGGTCTGTTTCACGCCTCCCCCCCACCTTCCACAGGATCAAAGCACCATGTTCTCTAGTCTCTCCACTACAGAATGTCCGTAAACTCTGTAAAACAGTCACTCGGTGACCTTTCGAGCTCATTTCTGTCACGTTTTGTCTATTATATACTTTATATGGACTCTATTTTATGGCATTGTTAGTTTTCTGTGGAAATAACCCAGGGGTTAAGCGTCATTAGAGGCCACCGGTTCATGGTTGGGGTCCGCGTGGCGAGCCTCGCCCTAACCCTGTGCTTTGGGTCGACTCCCCAGGCGAGGATCACCACGCGCTTGCAGCAGTACCGGGCCAAGGCGGAGCTGTCGCGGAACACGCGGCCGCAGGCGTGGGTGCCGCGGGAGAAGCTGCCCCGCCCACTCACCTCCAGCGCCTCCGCCATCCGCAAGCTGATGCGCAAGGCGGAGCTGATGGGCATCAGCACGGACATCTTCCCAGTGGACACGTCCGACACCAGCGCCAGCGTGGACGGGCGGCGCAAACACAAGCAGCCCGCCCTCACCGCCGACTTCGTCAACTACTACCTGGGTGCGTGGCAGATCTAGCGCCAGGCGGCGTGGTGCGGAACGCCGGTCTTCACACTTCGCCTTTACACTCATTATTTTGGTACCGTTTTAATGCCCAGCGGGCAAAGAAGTGTCATGCATCTCTCAAACATCTCCGCCACCATCTGCGTTATCAGCGTTTGTCGTTCAAATATTGCAGACACTTTTTTTTTATATCATGTTTTAAACCTGTACTTGTGATTATGTAGTGAACATCTGCAGTTTTCATCTAATAACTGCTGGCTGGATGTTGCTTACCCTTTAAAAGGGCAAATGGGGCACATGGGGGCATAGGGGGGCACCTGGGGGGGCTCCTCCCTGCCGGCTGCAGTGTTCTTCCCTGGACAGCCAGGAGACACGTGTGCTTCTCTGAACTACTGTAATGTTCTAAAGACCTTAAAATGAGCCCACCAAGCACATTAGCGGGCCAAACCAGAAAGCCGAAGCTTCGCCCGTCTGAATGGAGAACCCCCGCGTCCCCCACGTCCCCCGCGTCCCCGCTCCTCCCGCCCTGCAAAACAGCGGGCGGAATTAAGAGAGCGAGAGCCAGACATGCATTCCACTCGGCGTGTGGCCTCGCAAAGAGCCACTCGCCCTCCGAATGAGTGATGCTAAGAGCAGATGTGTGGGGTAACCTTGGGTGTACGCTCCATTAGGCTCCAGCAGGAGGCCTACCCTCTATCAGTTCTCTCTCTCTCTCTCTCTCTCTCTCTCTCTCTCTCTCTCTCTCTCTCTCTCTCTCTCTCTCTCTCTTTGATGCGCTTATTTCCTCCTGTAAGTACATGAGCGCTGCCGCATTGATCCCTGTGTGTGTCCGTCGGTATTCAGAGCGCAACATGCGCATGATCCAGATCCAGGACAACATCTCGGAGCAGAAGAACCTGAAGGACAAGCTGGAGAGCGAGCAGGAGAAGCTGCACGTGGAGTACAACAAGGTACGGGAGAGAAGTTCTCCACGTCCGCCTCCACACCCTCCTCTCCGGCCCTCCTGCGTGCGGAGAGAGCAGGCAGGCGGGGGCGATTAATCACCGCCGTCGGGGTGAAGTTCTCCTCCTCTTCCCGCTGTTAGGTCCTTTCACTTCGCAGCCTTCCTTTCGTATTGGCGGACATTTTCCGCTAAACGACGACCTCGTCCTCCTCCGCCGAACGCCGATTAGCGTGCGTTTATTTACCTGGATGTTTCTTAAGAAGCCCACGACAGGAAGGGACAATAGCACCTATACTCGCTTGTACGCCTGCACCACCACCACCACCACCGCGGCCCCTCCGTCGTATTTTCCGGCCTTTTTGAGTGTTCGAGAAACCCGGCAGTATGCGATTGAATTCCGCAAGGCCCGATCTTGCGAGGGGGGGAGGGGTGTAAGCAGAGGGAGTTAATGTTGCGTTCACTCTGCCCGCGCGACACATATTAAACGTTATTAATGGAGTGTGTGTTGCTAATTGCTCCGCTTGAATCGCTTTAAGATGACTCTGGCCTTGGGAGAAGGCGGTGACAAATTGCCGTTGGACGCAGAGGAACCGTTACAGCGCACATAAAGCAG